>NC_080711.1:11283927-11361427 GCF_019097595.1 Hemibagrus wyckioides
GTCACAGTGAGCAGGTGGAATACTAATGAAACCTTGGACAGTTCTCGGGAACAGTGGAGAAAATTTAAAAAATGAGAAATCCCACTGTGTCCCTCAGGTTCAGACTGAATATTAATGAGACCGATGACAGTTGTCGAGAATATTGGGTGAAAGGCACAAAGTGCATGATGGTTATGTATTTTTCAAGAGGTTTAACATGAATTTCTTGGACATGGACATGGGGAATACCACATACTGGATTTTATTATTATTTTTAATGAGACTCGCTAGGTGCTGAGGTTGTTTGAGCCATTACATATTCCTCATTAGCCCAGCCTGATATCGAAAGGAAAGCGTGTGCCAGTCAAAACAGAGATAAGTAGCACTTGGAGAAATCTCCCTGCCAGATGAAAGACCCCACCGTGTCCACAGGGGGGCTGCGAGAACTCGAAGGTCTTTTTCTTCCTCTTCTTCCTCCTGCTTAGGTTTATTGCAAATGCTTTTCTTGCGGTCCTTCCCACTTGAAACAAGGTGCATGCAAAACGCTAGAGTTTTAACAAGCTTTTACAAGAGGAGGAAGAAGAAAGAGAGAGAGAGAGAGAGAGAGAGAGAGAGAGAGAGAGAGAGAGAGAGAGAGAGAGAGAGAGAGAAGGTGGGAGGTTTACATAACAGCCAGCAGACTCCATGGCAGTACTCCTGTTATATGCTCATATAAACACACTGGGCTCCGGTTAGAACAGTGAGGGGGACGGCAGCAGCTCTCCGCTCCCCGCTGAACTAGATGTGCAAACACACACTCGCGCTCTTTAACAAAGAGCATCATTATCTCACCCAGAACATTTGCTGGCATCACCACGGATTAAAAAACCAGTTTCTTGTGACATAGGTGTAATATGAATTCCATGAGATTATGAATCAAAATGTGCTAGAATTCAAAGCGAGCTTAGGGGGAGGAGGTGGAAGCAGGGTTTTATTCTCCATATTTTGTCAGTGTTGCTAAATTTATCATCCATCCCAGTCCTCTTGTGCTACATCTGCCAGGCTAATTGCAGGAGCTAATTGGAACCCGAGGCCGGCAGGCACTTCGGCAGAGCTGGGTTATTCCTGACTCGCGCTAAGGGGGGCATACACACCATTTCTACTTCAGTGACATGGCAGGAAAGCTGAAAAAATAAGGCAAGAAAAAAAAAAATACAGGAAAAAGCAAGTAGACACACTCACATGAGTGCAAAAAACAGAAAACACAAGCTGTGTGTGTGTGTGTTTTTTTTTGTCTTTTAACAAGTCACAGCTGATAAAGAACACCGTGTGCTCAGTCCCATATCGTGCAGGTTGGCGATTTCCTCGCTCTAACACACTCCACTAAACCTAGTTATTAACTGATAAGCTGGAACAGGTGTGTTAGAGTTAAATAAGCAAAAAAGGTGCTATATTAAAGCTCTCCAGGATCACACTTACGCGGTAACATGGCAAGGAACAAGTCACAGAAACTCTGTACGCCTAAATAATTACAGCTGCGTTCCGTTTCTCTCTTCGGCTTTCAGGTTTCTTTTGCTCTGTTGTGGGCTGCTCGATCCAACCTGTGAACTTCAGCACAAAGTGACACGTGCCAGTAATGACGTCTGATGTTCAAAATACACTGACCAGACATAACATTATGACCACTTGCCTAATATTGTGTTGGTCCCCCTTTTGCTGCCAAAACAGCCCTGACCTGTCATGCACTGTGTATTCTGACACCTTTTTATCAGAACCAGCATTAACTTCTTCAGCAATTTCAGCAACAGTAGCTTGTCTGTTGGATCGGATCACACGGGCCAGCCTTCACTCCCCACGTGCATCAATGAGTCTTGGCCGCCCATGACCCTGTCACCGGTTCACCACTGTTCCTTCCTTGGACCACTTTTCATAGATACTGACCACTGCAGACCGGGAACACCCCACAAGAGCTGCAGATTTGGAGATGCTCTGATCCAGTCGTCTAGCCATCACAATCTGGCCCTTTGTCAAACTCGCTTAAATCCTTACGCTTAATCATTTTTCCTGCTTCTAACACATCAACTTTGAGGACAAAATGTTCACTTGAGTACTATAATGAGTGTTATTCACCTTACCGGTCAGTGGTCATAATGTTATGTCAGATCAGTGTAAGTATGTGCTTAAAATCGATCTATTTGGTACCAAAAAAAGTACTGACAATCAAACAGAAATCTTCATCTTAGACTGAGATCATATAACCATGTGTCCAACTGTTTTATGGTACAGTTAAACTGCATCATTAAAGAAAATGAGCTCACTAATTGTTGCACATTTTCAGTAAGAGCTCCTCAGTTTCACAGAGGACTACGCCAGTACGCTTATCTCTCAAACAGCCGCAAAGAAGAAAGAAGTCTTTATTTTTTTCCTCTCATAAAATGGGAGATGAGCCAATAGACATATTAATCTGAAACGATCAGCGCATGTGTTATGAACCCGATATTAAACGACATCTTCTCCAGTCTCATATGCTGTCGAGTCGCAAAGGCACAGGCCCCCTTCCTTTCACGAAAAGGTTTGTAGAGAATGTTTTCAGTTCATTACAGAAAGAAAAAATAAATCTCTCTATATATTAAAAATCTGATGCTATTAATGGTGATGATGATTAGAAAATAATTACATATGCTGGAGGAGTCTGCTCAACAGGATCATGTCTGCATTTGTAAAACTATTATACTGACATATACTGTTGTTTTTTTTTCTACTGTTGTTGTTTTTGTTTAGCTATGACTAAATAATCACTTTAAAAAACTTTAAAATGGGTTTTTGTGATTGCGACAGATTCAGACTGCACAGCTCAATGTTATTAAACCCCCTTTTCCTCTTTTCCCCCCCCTCAGGCTAGCAGTTCTGGAGACCTGAATTGATTATTGTGATATTCTAAAATGGAAAAAGTTTAATTGCATAGTAAACACTTAAATAAATACGTGTCCAGATGCGAGTTTAGTCCGGCATTTTGTTGGAAAGGTTTAGAAACACTAACTTTAAACTATAACACAAACCATCACACAACATACACACACCAAACACTAACATGAACCTGTACCTATACATCTGCCCAGTTATCCAGTATCTTCTGCTGTTGTAGTCTATCCACCTAAAATTTCAATGTATGCTAAGATGCTTTTCTTTGCACCGCGGCTAAAGAGTGACTGTATTAAAGAGTTCGTATACACATCCTGGTAGCTCAAACCAAGAACAGTTGCTCATGCAATGTCTAAATCAAGATCTAAAGATTGCTGTGTATGAAAATCGTAGCCGATCAGCAGTTTCTGAAATACTCAGATCAGCTCATCTATATCTATGCCACAATTAAAGTCACAGAGATCACACTTTTTCTTCATTCTGATGTTTGATGTTAATTGAATGTGAACATTAACCGAAGCTTGACTGGCTGATTCCTAATAAAGTGAAATCTGGTTTTGAAAAAGAACTGAACAAAATCTGAAATTTACTATGACCAGCCACTGCATTGGCTTGGATTGCCTAATGCTATTTATTGCATTAGAGTAGACTAGGAGAGGAGTATTGCACTCGGCAATAAATCTGACCAGAGATCAGCAAGATGGACGGATATATCTCTGAGCTCTGACAGCACTACACACTTGCATTAATCACAATGAGGTAGTGGCCATGCTGCATTTTTTACATTGCTTTCGTTCAGGCATGGCCTAGTTACATGGTGTCATTGTTTTAACCTGATGGACAGACTCGTTTTGTCAGCCTGCTGCATGCAGGTGACTGTTCATACTATAACTTTTAGACGTGTTAATAGCATTTCAATAGGCGATATGGTATGATTTATTGTTTCGGTCAGATCATGTTTATCTTGAAAGCTGTATTCAATTCAATTCCTGTTACAATTAGCATCATTTACTGGATAAAACACAGCATCATCTCATCCCTGTCTATTCAAACAGGCAGCCTTAAACCTGCATTATGTATTCAGCTAGTATTAGAGACGGAGTGCTTTCATCAGTGATGATAAATTCGCTTTCGCTTCTCTTTTCGATTCAGACCACCGATTTTTAAGGTTTGAATCCCTGTCTCACCATTACCATGTGGATTTGAACGCAGGACTGAAATATTCCGCTAGGTAGAATTCATGACATTTCACAAGAGCTGTCAGATCGAAACATTCCCACAGCATCGATGATTCTCTGCCATTTTAAAGCAGGTTTAGGGGCTTGTTCTTGTCTGATGGTGTTCATGGCCAATTAGTTTCATTTTATCCTCATCTGACCATAACGCAAGCTGCCAGTTGTAGTTTTACTGAATTTCAGAGTCTAGCTCAAGCTCTCAATGCACTGCTGGACCGCTATCTGTTCCAAAAGCTTCAGTGATCTACCACCTTGTTCTGCACAGGGTTTGGGACATTTTACTTCTGATCATTCTGATGGTGCATGATCAAAATGTTGGGGCCTGGAATATGTAGCACAAGAAGGACTGGGATGGATGAGCAATTTAGCAAAATTGACAAAATATGGAGAACTAAACCCTGATCAAAATTGTATGCTCAACTGACCTCAATACACAAAACCTGAATATATAGATGGAGAGATGCTCTCAGAAAGGGATTCAATTTATGCAAAGCTTCCACTCAGCCAGTTGGTTAGTTAGTTAGTTTAACTACATGAGTTAAACTCTCACAGGTTTGTCTATTCCACTACATCTGGTTCTAATACAAGGCCTAAGGAGAGCAGTAATGCTTTAGCACTTTTTCCTAAAAAGAAGTCACTCTAGAGTGCATGTGCTTTTCTCCACAGGAAGATGTTCTCTGTAAATTTTCCACCCTCTCATTTATAGTCAAAATAACATTTCTCATTCGTTGAGCTTTTGATGAAAATGCTTTAGATAACTTGCTTGGGGTTTTTTTGTGTGTTGGGATTTCATCCCAGTCACGCTGTTAAAATGTTTCCTCCAGGAGTGTTCCCATTTCTCTCTCCATCTGCCTCGGTTTGTCTCACCATCCCATCAAGAGACAGAAGATAGTTGTGATACACCACCGTGGCCACCTGTGATGTAATTTTCCCCAGTTTAATGAGTGATTTGGCAATGCCAGGGAGTTAATGGAATGTAGCAGGGCTGCGTGAACAAGCCCAGAGCACATGTTGTGTGCAATTAGGATGAAGGTACACAGAGTAGGGCAACAGTATATCACCAGGGCCTTCTGCTCAGCCCCATGACTTAATCCCATCAAGATACAATAAACATACATGCGCACACACACACACTTATATACAGACACACACTATCTCTTTCTGTGAGGGCTACACTGAGGGAAGGGTTGCCAGATGGCCAGAATCCAATATATTTCACAAAGATCAGTTTTTTCTATGTTCACTTTGGATCAAAAGGCAGGCTTCAGCAAGCAGGAATGTAGATTATCCAGATGCATGAGTGTGCAGATATACAGATGCAGAGCAGCCCTTTAATGTCTGCACTCTATTCAGTTTATGTTCACTTCAAACATTAGAATGAGGAAAAATGTGATCTTGTGGAAGGGTTGATGATGCCAGATGGGCTGCTTCGAGTATTTCAGAAAACGATTATCTGAGAGTTTACACTTTTACACTAAATGGTACTAAACAACAACAACAACAACAAAAATCCAGTATGTGGCAGTTTTGTGTGTTAACACCTTGTTTATATGAGAGGTCAGAGGGAGAATGGCCAGACTGTTTTAAACTGACAGACTGATTTGAAAAAGCAAAATCACTGAAACTCAAAGAACCACTCTTTACATGCGTGCTGAGCAGAAAAGCATGTGTGCATTGACTTGTGTCTATATTTGGTTTGCATGAACATGTAGGTGTGCATGTGATCCAATGAGAGCAGTCAGTGCATGTATATGCATCTAACATGGAAATGCTTTCCTCTTTCACCCCACAATGCACTTTCACCCTTTACATTAGGTTTGGCTTTGCATTCTGTAATATTCATGGTGAGCATTGCATGAGCATCGCTTCTTGTGCTACATCAAGGTGGTAGTGCAGCTTGTTTTCCGAAACGACTGCCAAGCCAAGCTTGTTGCTAAGAACCGGGTTCACTATCACTCAGCGAATAGCGAGCGCAGATCTGCATTCGGGAACAGGCGAGAGCTCAGTGCTTTAAGAAAACATTTTTCACAGTGTTAATGATAAGCAACCTTTAGTATAAAAGTATTAGCATTATGCATTAACAGCCTGATAGCCTGTTGTTTGATAAAATGCATTAACTCTTATTACTTACTTATCACTTTGCTTTGCATTAACCGGCATTATTATGGCTTAAGCGGCTAAATTTGATGCAAATGACCATGTTTCCGAGAGAAGCTGCAAAATGTGTTAACTGTTAGGTTGATGCTCTCGTATCTTAATGTACCTTGTGAGTGAGATATTAGGAAATGAGCAGTTTAAACACGTTTGCTGTTTAAGTAGCCATTATAAGCGAATAATATGCCTATGAGAATGTGTTTATCTGCTTAGTTCACAGTTTCACAACCGAGGGTTCCCGAAATGCAAGGCGTGTGTGGAGGCATAAATTATGAAAAGAAAAAAAAATAGTAAAACATTATTTCGCAATCTGAAAAGCAAAATGCTTTGCTATTTATTCCAAAAGTTCCATATAGCCTACTTAAAGTCTCACGAAATAGGCCTACTTAAGGCAAATCAACTCTAAGGCAAACAACAACAAAAAAAACCTCTTCATATTTCATTCATTTATTGTGGGACCAACCCAGCCACTGAGGGGTTAACTCTTAGTGCTGGTCCCGAGCCTGAATAAAATTGGGAGGGTTGCATCAGGAAGGGCATCTGGTGTGAAACCTGTGCCAAAATTAAATATACGGATCGGATGATTCGCTGTGACGACCCGAACGGGGTGCAACCGAAGAAAAACAACAACATTCATTCAGGTCAAGGCTGCAGTGGATCCAGAGTGAACACGGTGCATGAAGCGTGAACACACTCATGTGAAGCCAGTCCATCACAGGTCACCATGGATACACACACACATCTAGTGTAGTCTGGTATGCTTTTTGGCAGGTGAAAGAACCAGAAATCCTAGAGGTAACCCACAGGAGGACAGAATAGACAGGAGCCATGTAAACGAACAGAACAGACAGAAGCCAGTGTTCAGGATTGTACTGAGGACCCTGGAGCGCTGTGATGCCTGTCTATAATCTGCATATGGCTACACTGGCTGGCCAAAAAAATCATACATATATTTCATTAGACCGAGTTTTTGTTTAATTAATATTTTTAAAATATGTTTAATTAATATTTTGTTTAATTACGGCTTTAATTACATTCACTGTGACATTATTCCGATAAGCTTATGCAAGGTCACAACATTTATTTCCTTCCATAGCCGTGTTAATTTCTCACCAGGATCCTGTATTGGACCTGTGAGTAAAGTCTTCTCTGGCACATTTCAAAGATTCTCAATGAGGTTAAGGGACTGGACTCTGTGATGACCAATCTATGTATGAAAAACAATATATTATGCTCCCTGAACCACTCTTTCACATTTTGAGCCCGACGGATCCTGCCATTTTCCTGTAATATGACTGTGCCATCAAGAAAGAAAACCAAATCTAATGATAGAAAAACCTCTGGTCATTTAGTATATTCAGGGCACATAATGTGGCTGAATTTAGACCTGACCAGATGAGGCAAAAATATCAAACTGGAAGAACACGTATGAAAAAAGAACAAGTAGCTTTTTGAAACACTCAACAGGTTAAAAATAAAGGCATTGTTCAGGCATGAGGCAGGTTTGTAGACTATTAGCATCAAGAAAAAACAAAACAAAACAAACAGCGGAAATTAGTACGGAAGTAGCTGGCGTGGCATTTCCACCGAGGCACATTTAGCTTAAGATGAAACAATATTAGTTGTGTCCTGTGCAAACAATAACCCCAGAGTGGTGCAACAGAAAAGCTCTATAGTCATCTATAGTTAGGAGCTTGCTTTATTTGACAAGAGTGTGAAACCTGATCATTTCACCTGTAGCTGAGAGCCAAGAAGCAAAAAATCTCTCCCCATTCAATAACAGCACCAGTAGCCAATCAGATATCTGTAAAGCTTTGGAAAGTTACACAAATTCCTACAAAGTCACAGGAGGCGTTCCTACTACAGGTTGCCGTATTTATGTTTATCAGCGGGTGGTGCTAGCATTCCAAATCAGTTTTCTTGCAGCTAAAATGAAAACATTCTTCATAATTGCTTAAAAAGTTTTCTCAGCTTTGCTGCACAATTGGACACGCCCACATCTAGCCACTGATGGTCACTCTTTGTTAAAAATGAACAGTCTTGGTCGCTGTAGGTTGTGTATGCTGAAGAGGACAATTAGCTATAATAATAATGATAATATGGAACAGGAGGAATCGGGGTTAGAGGATGCATCCTCCACTGCTGGCAGCCGTCATTAGCTAACTAAATACAAGTCAGATATTTTAGTATGTATTCCCATGCCTAATGGACAGAACCTTGGAAATGTTCAAAGCGCCACTTTCCAAGACTAATATTCCCAATCCCAAGCAATAACTCATAGATAAAATCTGAAACATAATACAAGTGCTAATGGATGCTCCACTTTATTGTGTGATTGAGTGGGAAATCATACAGTACTGTACTTTGTTACGTCCTTGCCCACAGAAGCAGTTATTAGTCAGAGCTCTTCAGCGCTGTAACCTCCTGACCCCCGTGCACACACACTCCACACACCAGCATCGGTGTCCATGGCAACAGCAGCATGTTTAGTTCTTCACCTCATCCCTTCTTGATTGATTCTTTGGGTATTTAATTAGGAAGCAATCGTAAATGCCTTCGGTAGGGTCATAATGGTGTGGCAAAGGCGTTTCTTTTGAAATCAGGATTTTAATTGAATGCATGTGTACCTTACACAATGCAACTCTGACCCTTGGGATATCTATGAACAGGGAAATCTAATCACGGCGCTCAGACTGATAGTGAAATCAATCCAGCACACAGGTTTGGAGAGGGATAGATCCGAACGTCAGCATTCTTTCGACACAGCTTTCGGAAACTCAGCAGTCTTTTAGTCTTAAATGTGTACAGATAACTTTAGGACCAGTGTATGACTCAGAGGCTTAGTGAGGAAGAGATCTCTATTGTACAGAACATGCTGTGCTTTTTCCTCACACGCTCTCTGCTACGACTGCAGCTACCGCTCCAAAAGGGAGTCGTCTGTGGCCCTCAACATGTTTTCATCCTCTGAAATGTGAGGATGTAGTATATTAATGAGACCTCGCTGTAAGGGGGAAAAGTCAGAGGGGCTACGACGTGATGGAATTCTAAATTCAGGGTTAGACATTAAGCCGGTCACATTTATGCTATAGTATGAGTGAATTCTTGAATCTGATTGGTCAGGAAGTGTTGATTAGTTTTCGATAGTTGCAGCTGACACTAGTTTTGGCTGTAATTTAATTCACGGTGTTATGTTAATGCACTTGTTCTAATGTGTCAGTGTTTCTATAGCAACAGTTAACTCACAGGGACTTGTCTGGACGACGCTCGGGCTAATTTAAGCCGATAAATAAATAGATTTAAAGAGAGAAACCAAGCTGTCATTTTGAATGTTTATCTAACATTAATAAATCAGCTCTAAGGTTGCTCCTTTAACTTTGTTGCCACATGACAGAGTTTAGTAATATTTTCTTCTCAGAATCATGACAAGCTAGATTTATTCAAGGGAAGAGAGACTGTTGGGAGAATTACCGCTTATCTTTCCTGTCAGATGAACCCTGTTAATGGAAGCTTGCTTTCGCATAAGCACTATTTGAATCGAACCCTAGTGTGTTTTCCTCTCCAGTGAGGTTCATTTGCGCAGGTGAGAAAAAAGCAGTCAGACTCCGGGCCAAAACAACTGGTCTGAGACTTTGCCGAGATCGTTTCGGAGAGGTGGAATAAACAGTGCTGTGCGATTTGGGCTGTGGACGACATTTTACAGTACACATGAGCTGCTTAACTGAGCCGTCTGTTGTACACTGATGTGTTCTGGAGATCTGAACTAAAAACTGGAAATAAACTGCAGATAGTATGCACAAAATGTTTTACACTAGTCATTTCTACAAATTACACTATACTGCCAAACGTTTTGGGACAGCCCTCCAAATCATTGAATTCAGGTGTTGGGCTTCTTAGTTCCAGTGAAGGGAACTCTAAATGCTTCAGCATACCAAGACATTTTGGACAATTTCATGCTCCTGACTTTGTGGGAACAGTTTGGGGATGACCCCTTCCTGTTCCAACATGACTGTGCATCAGTGCACAAAGCAAGGTCTATAAAGACATGGATGAGCGAGTTTGGTGTGGAGGAACTTGACTGGCCTGCACCTCAACCCGATAGAACACCTTTGGGATGAATTAGAGCAGAGACTGTGAGCCAGACCAAAACTGGGACATCTGCCTTTACATGCACATGAATTTAATATGGAGTTGGCCCGCCCTTTTGCAGCTATAACAGCTTGAAGTCTTCTGGGTAGACTTTCCACAAGGAGTGTGTTTATGGGAATTTTTGACCAGTCCACTAGAAGCGCATTAGTGAGGTCAGGCACTGATGTTGGACGAGAAGCTTGCAGTCTCCACTCAAATTCATCCCAAAGGTGTTGATTGATTCAATGATTTGGAGGGGTGTCTCAAAACATTTGGCAATATAGTGTATCTTGCAAAAAGAGCTCTGTGCTATTGGGCTTAGGGAATTTTAATGGTTTCCTTTTTTCACCTTTTGAATGTTGAGATCAATTATCTGAAGTGAGAAAACAAATTCATCCTAAACAGGATGATGTTAAGGAAAATTTCCACTTGCTTAAAAAGTGCTTTACTCCTTTACAGCTTTTGTTGCTATTTTAGTCTACATAAGCTTGCCTTGTAACATGGCTGTATTGTAAAAACGTATATTATTCAAACTTTCATATCTGCACTGCTACGTAGCTGCAGTTTTGGAGATGCTCTGATCCAGTCGTCTAGCCATTACAATTTGGCCCTTGTCGAACTCGCTCAAATCCTTATGCTTGCCCATTTTTCCTGCTTCTAACACATCAAGTTTGAGGACAAAATGTTCACTTATTTGTGTGTGTGTGTGTGTGTGTATATAATTTTACATTTTACATTTTTGCGTGTATTGTATCTTGCAACTGTCTAAGCTGCTGTAAGACAAGATGTTCCCTCATGGGATCAATAAAGTATACCTATCTGTCTGTCTGTCTGTCTATCGTTAATGTGTCCTGTAGAGTCTCACTGACCCGCTGCAATACCAGAACTAATCTCTAGGGGTTTGTGAAGCTGTGTCTGAGGGAAACCTGGATGAAGTGAAAACAGGAATTAACCTGTTCATGGAAGTTGCATAACATTACATGACGCTGTAAACAGGTTAAATAATAAAAACAGGTTAAGCTGGTTAAAACGTTTGTAATCCTGAGCAAATTGCTGTGTGTATATATATGCGAGTAATAAAACACTTAGCTGTATGCTTTTGGAGAAACGTAAACACCACCAGGGTGGGAAAAGCATCTCACCGCATAAGTGTTGATCAATTTCTGATCAATCCATATGGAGTGTTTTATTCCCTACATATTCATTAGATTCCACAATTCAATAAACAACCAGTTTGTATACACTTGCTTTTTTCCCCACATTTTTTTTTTACATCTAAATATTTTAGAATAACAATGAAGTGTTTCATAGTGGAAATAACATTATGCAGCTTCATGAAGAAGCTTCACCCAGGAGGCTTTGTTTAGAGAAACAATTTCATTTCCAGCAAAAAATAATGCTTATATTAAAAAATCCATTTAGAGTCAGTAATATATTGATATATAGGCATTAACTAAACTGGATATAAGTGTGTTACTGACACATTCCTGCTATAAGCCTTTATGAGGCTGTAAGACAATCTAAAAACTAGTATTGTACACACACACACACCCATGTACACGTAAAATGTTTATATTAATAATAATATAATTATAATAACTGTTCCTTCTCTATACCTAAATCACTTACATCATGTGTTAATGATTGTTTCCAAATCTGGCGATGAGAGATTATCTAAATGACTTTCTAAACTCACACTGTTTTCTCTATACAGCATGTTCATGGTTACATAACCTGTACATTTCTGTTTCGACTACATGCTTCAAATGTTTGTGGTGTCTCTGTCCTCTGTAACTTTTTCCGTTACTTACATTAAATGTTAGATTCTTCCATTAAAGTTACTTTGATCATGTACATACACTGATCAGGCATAACATTATAACCACCCGCCTAATATAATATTGTGTCGGTCCCCCTTTCGCTGCCAAAACAGCCCTGACCCATCATGCACTGTGTATTCTGACACCTTTCTATCAGAATCAGCATTAACTTCAACAATTTCAGCAACAGTAGCTCGTCTGTTGGATCGGACCACACGGGCCAGATTTGCTCCCCACGTGCATCAGTGACCCTTAGCCACCCATGACCCTGTCGCCGGGTTCACCACTGTTACTTCCTTAGACCACTTTTGATAGATACTGACCACTGCAGACCGGGAACACCCCACAAGAGCTGCAGTTTTGGAGATGCTCTGATCCAGTGGTCTAGCCATCACAATTTGGCCCTTCGTCCAACTCCCTCAAATCCTTACGCTTTCCCATTTTTCCTGCTTCTAACACATCAACTTTGAGGACAAAATGTTGACTTGCTGCCTAATATATCCCACCCACTAACAGGTGCCATGATGAGGAGATCATCAGTCTTATTCACAATGTTATGCCTGATTCTGTACATCTCTATACAATTTATCATCACTATCCAGTGTAACCACATGCTGTGTTGATTATTTTCCCAAAGCTTGACAGCACACCCAGTCATTCCTCTTATACAACAGCAATTTGTTCAAAACTACAACTTTTAATTCAATGATATACTTTTTATCTATTTAGGGGTTACTTTAGCTACAGGCATTTCTACAATACATGACATTGCATCAGTTTTACAGTTATAGATTTGCTAACAAACTGCCTGCAGTAGAGATTGACTATACTTAATGCTTAGAAATAACAACCCTAGTATGTGATATGAGAAAAATATCATTTCAAGGTATCAAGATATATATATATATATATATATATATATATATATATATATATATATATATATATATATATATAAAATGCAATGTATAATGATCACAATGCATCATAATACTACAGTAAAACAACTGTTTGCTTTTTTTATGTTATGTGAAAAAATCATCACTAAAAATGATCGTTTTTTAAAAGGGAAAGAATTTAATTTTAAGATTTAGATTTAGACAAAGACAATATAAAATCTGCTTTCAAAAATTTTAATTGTTGGGGGAAAAAAGCTTAAAATAAAAGTAAATAAATAAATAAGTCATTATTATTATTAATAATAACAATATTATTATTATACACATCACAATAACAGATAAAGTGTATTAGAGCCTAAATAATCACAATATCAGTGCTACATCGTCACACTGGCAGCTTGTGGTATTACTGAGAAAGCACGTCTGAGGATCCCGCTGAAGGCTGGTGTGAAGGTCATGTGACCAAGACTAACCTTCCTCCCCCTTTCCTCAAACACTTATTTCACGTAACTAACTTGAACAAATTTCCATGTCATTTTTTAAAAAATGAAATGAAAGAAGAGGAGGTCGCCGCCGGCAGCCTGGGCACAGAGCTGCCTGCCCCTCTGTTCCAGCTCCTCTTCTCTGGTTAATTACAGGCCCACGGCCCCACATAGCAATTACAGGCCATTTCTACAAGGATGGAGAAACGTTCTCCCCACCCTCGCTCTCTCACCCTCTCTCAGTTTCTCTCCCACACTCGCTTTTTCCTCGCAAAGGCCACCGCCGACATCCCACTCTGTCCTGGCATTCACAGACTCAACTACAGATCAGACGCAGTGATACGACTTCGCGCAAAAAAAAAACACAACAAAAAAGAACCACTATTAGAAATGTCAGTGGGATTAAATGAAATAACGTCGGATTTTAAACTGAGCAAAATACTCCATTCCTTTAATTAATTCGTTAATGAACAATTACTTGACTGTTAACCGTATCTAATTGATAATGGTGATTATCGAATCAAACTGCATTAAATCATCATTTATTTTGCCTGTACAGACATGCTTATTGAGCCTCGTTTGCTTGATTGACATTCTAATTGTGCTAAGGAAAGGTTTATGAAAAGAAAAAAAAAAAAGTGTAATGAAACAATTCTTGGGAAACGGGCGATAATCTTGATTACTGATTTCATCAATATCGTGCAGAACTATGATTTAAAGTTGAGCTTCACTGAGCCTGATTTCCTTATTGCTTTGTGGGATTAGTTTCCAAGCTTGTCGTGTTTAGTTTGTTTTGTTTTGTTTTGTTTTTTTAAAGAGAGAGAATGAGAGAGCTCTGACAATGAGACGCAGCAGTGGCTCCAAGCCACCCGCCCCCAGACTCAGAGAGAACGTGGGTGTATGGATTCGAGCGGTGCCTCCGCTTATAAAACCCACAACATGAGACACGCTTCTGCAACAAACTGGCTGAAATTGAATACAGACTTTTATTTTTAAAAAAAACAAACAAAAACCCCACACCATATATAGTGCGATACCTTCATTTGGCACAAGGCATTATTTTACACTTTATTACATTATTTAACTGAAAGTGAAGGAACATTCAAACTGCTGATGGCTTCTACGTCAGTGCTGTCAAGAGAGGCTAATTACAGTGGACATAAAAGCCTTTTACCAACCCCCCCGAAAAAAGCCTTTTAGAAAAAAAGCAGAGTTTATGGTTTTGCCTGGAAGGCATTTTAAAACTACTCTTGCTGTTTATTCTGAATTCCTTTAAAAAAAAAAAAGCCCTCCTCCACATCTCCCATCTCTTCCCACCTCCGTCTCTCTTTTTTTCTCCCTCTCTCATATGACACGAGAGTGACAGAAACACATAATGGCACGCTGTTGCTAAGAAACCACCTGTCTAGATTTCGCCACATCCACACTGCGACGCAGTGCTCATCTTTTTTAAAATCGCCCTGCGGTGATGATAACTAATAAAATACGTCTCCGAAATCTAATATCGGCCAGATTAGGAAGGACGCGGTGAACAGAAGCGTACCGTGGAGAGACGTCTGAAACAGAAAAGAGCCCTGAGAGATCGGGCCAACATCATCACAGGTTTGGTATGTGAGAAACCAGAGCCACACCTGGTATTTTCCACCTTGGGATACACAGCAGTGCCGTACCCAGACAGACAAACCTGTCCACGGTTGACTCTTTGGGAGAGGTGCAGGAGACACTCCCCCTTTTTTTCCCTGAGTGTTGTTTTTCAACCGAGGACCCGGCAAGTCACACCCTGCCCAGCACACAGCAACCAGGTAGTGTTTATCCACACACACACACACCCTTCACAATGCCTATGTGCACTCAAGGCTGCCAACCAATAGCAGGACTGGTTAGTGCGAGGTGATTATACTTCCCCCCTAATCTGGTAATAATTTTAAACAAGCTCTATTAATAAATAGAGCTTTAAAGAGAGAATGATCATTAATGAAAAGTTACATGCAGTAGGCGGTATTACAAACAAGGAAGTCCTGAACGCAATCTAGAGCCACGTCCCAAGTGACGTACTACACGCTATACACCCTGCTGTCTAGGGTATGAATTTTAGAAGAGTCTCAAATGGAATTCTAACAGTTTTGTACTAATCGGCATTTTGGCAAATGTGAATGTGAAAGGTTGAAATGTTCAAAATCACAGAAGGTGGACTAATTTAAAAGCCATTTGTAAAATCTTTTGTCTATCAGAGTGTCGTCATCTATCATTTTTTTTCCTCATTTAGCATTACCACCACATAGCCCCACCCCTCCTCTGTGACCTAATCAAAGCTATGAGTGCATGGAGTATCCAACATTCCACACTTGGTCTTTTCAGCTGAAGAAGTACATCATCCAGGTACTTTCTGTTGGATTTTTCATTGAAAAACACGACTCACACTATTTACACTACAAAATATAGTAGAATAGTGCATAAGTACACCGATCAGCCATAACATTATGAGCACTGAGAGGTGAAGTGAATAACACTGATGATCTCCTCATCATGGCACCTGTTAGTGGGTGGGATATATTAGGCAGCAAGTCAACATTTTGTCCTCAAAGTTGATGTGTTAGAAGCAGGAAAAATGGGCAAGCGTAAGGATTTGAGCGAGTTTGACAAGGGCTAAATTGTGATGGCTAGACGACTGGATCAGAGCATCTCCAAAACTGCAGCTCTTGTGGGGTGTTCCCGGTCTGCAGTGGTCAGTATCTATCAAAAGTGGTCCAAGGAAGGAACAGTGGTGAACCCGGCGACAGGGTCATGGGTGGCTAAGGGTCACTGATGCACGTGGGGAGCAAATCTGGCCCGTGTGGTCCGATCCAACAGACGAGCTACTGTTGCTGAAATTGCTGAAGTTAATGCTGATTCTGATAGAAAGGTGTCAGAATACACAGTGCATGATGGGACTGTTTTGCCAGCAAAAGGGGGACAAACAATATTAGGCAGGTGGTCATAATGATCGGTGCATGTGATCCAATGTGCTACCTATTCCCATATCACACATACCTTAAATTCCTGTTAATGAAAATATAAAGAAAAAAGTATGATGAACTAATTATACGCATTAATACAGATTCTGGAAAATACACGAGTCCCTGAGCGGGCAGATTTCACATAGCAATAGTCTTGGTCTCTGGTGATGAAGGATCATGTCAGAGCTTTCAGCAGCAAAGCAGAAACACTGAGTCTATGAGTTGTAGTGCTCTCTTGCTGCACGTACAATTTTTCCTGGAGTCCGTCATTTCCGCTGTATAGTGACTGCATGTTGTTTTGAGAGAAATAACAGTATTTATGCTGCATTGTGCTGCACTGTACTTTTGTCACTTCGTATTCCTGATTCTGGAGCGCTTGTCTTACACAGGTTCAAGCTAATTAATTAGTTTAATTCCCACCAACAGCCAGATCATACCATGTTCCATCCAACAACTTGGTACCATAATGCAAAGGAGTGAATTTGTTGATCTACGGCAAAATCTGTCTGAACAACTGTTTGACATCCAAAGGCACTGAGAGTTTACCTTTATGTAAAGCAGAAGCGAAGCTCGCAGTGTGAAGGATGGTAGAGGAAGTTACAGGTCATCACCTGTATGTTTTTGCCTTATGTGGTCATAAGCAAACAGTGATTCACTCACTTACCCTCCAGCCATTAATTCTGCAGTCACATGACTTGGCTTTGTACATGTTCTGTAGGTAACTTGTATAGATATCACACTAGCCTGGTGATAACAGTGAAACCATGGCAACCGGCAGCAAGCTAAAGATAGGAGCATCCACGAGTGAACAGAGATTTCAGACATGAGAAAAAAAAAAGAAAAAAAAAAAAAAGAATGTGCAGCATAAGTCTAGAATAAGACTCTCAGTGATGTATATAATGAGCTTGAGCGGGCAGTGGAACATGCAAGTCCATGCAGAATGCTGGAATCTGCTCTAGTTTGCAGTCACCTTGGTAAGCTTGGTGTTACAGAGCATTCGTTTCTTGTAGTTGTTTTTAAGTTCTACTAAAACGACAAACCTGATAGATTCAGATCCTATAAACATGTAAATTAAAAACTTGTTATACAGACACAGTGTTAGCCTGGAGATAGGATTACCAGGCCTGAATTTGCATATGGACTATGATTGGCTCTTGTGTTTTATGATGCAAGAACACTGCCCTGACAAGTTCAACCGTTTTGTTTCTTTGTTTTTAAATAAAATGCTCCTCATTGTGTCTCAGACTACCCCCCTGACCCCAGCATTCCAATATCATTAGCACATTTTCAGCTAACGGAAACCTCCACATAGATTTGCATCATGCAGGCAGGGAATGCAAGGCTGTTGCTGTCCACCTCTCACCTGTGGAAGCTTTGTTGGGGATCAGCTCCATGTTGGAATGTGACTGAATGCAGGCAGAGCGAAGAAACCCGGATCAAGCTTTCAGTACTGTGACAGCAGACTGAACGTCAGAAATGATGGAGGCCGTGACTCACAGCGGGGGGCCTCTTATCAGGCTGCTGATTGTTTCGCAAGCGAGGTGGCAGCTGTAACCACAGGTAGGGAGTGCCTTGTTTACATGCGCGTGTTTGTGTGCATAACGGAGTGTTAGGTGGATTCATACCCGCACCCTGTGTTTAAACATGAACACACCTTAGCAGCCACAGCACCGTGTTCGTCATTCCCCGCTCTCCTGTGATTATTCAGCATGTTCCACCATTCACTTTTTACTCTCCTATAACAAGCTGATTTGCCCAACAGATCAGGAACGGTAGTAAATGTACATTAATGTAAAGTCAGATTAAAAATAAGGCCACTTGGTCCTAATGATCACACTGCAGAACAAAAAAAAAAAAAGATCCTGTATTTTCTCACTTTACGAAGTGATCAGTGCTTATTTTGGTTACATTTTGTGTCAGGGCATTCAGAGAAGCAAACAGCTAGAGAGGTGGATCAGCAGTTCAGGACAAACAATCATTATGTTGGTGTTATTGAAAATTGCCTGGTGGACAACCAAAAAAAAGTGGAAGAAAAATACCACCTCTTTACTGACTTTACTGAAAATGGTTTTGTGTGTACAGTGAGGTCCAAAGGTCTGAGACTACACTGAGCTTGTTTTACAAAAAACAGTAGGTTTTCGAATTCTGAAATATGTAAAACAAAGAAAGTATATAATCAATATTGTGAATATTTACTATTCAGGATTCTGCACTATATCCACCCTGAAACTACTGGAAAGGCCAATTCAAGACATTTGGGTTTGAGATTTGGGTTTCCTGATATTTACATATACACTAAATTGCCAAAGGTTTTGGGACACCCCTTCAAATCATTGAATTCAGGTGTTGTTTTTCAGAGGTTGGGTCTCGGCCCCTTAGTTCCAGTGAAAGGAACTCTTAATGCTTCAGCATACCAAGACATTTCGGAAAATTTCATGCTCCCAACTTCGTGGAAACAGTTTGAGGATGACCCCTTCCTGTTTCAACATGACTACACACCAGTAGACAAACAAGGTCCATAAAGACATGGATGAGTGAGTTTGGTGTGGAGGAACTTAACTGGCCTGCACAGAGTCTTGATCTCAACCCGATAGAGCACCATCGGGATGAATTAGAGCAGAGTCTGTGAGCCAAGCCTTCTCGTCCAACATCAGTGCCTGACCTCACAAATGCGATTCAAAAATTCCCATAAACTCACTCCTAAACATTCTTCCCAGAAGAGTTGAAGCTGTTATAGCTGCAAAAGGGCGGGACAACTTCATATTAAATTTATGTGCATGTGAAGACAGACGTCCCAGTTTTGGCCTGGCTCTCAGTCTCCGCTCTAATTCATCCCAAAGGTGTTCTATCTGGGTGAGGTCAGGACTCTGTGCAGGAAGGGGTCATCCCCAAATTGTTCCCACAATGTTGGGAGCATGAAATTGTCCAAAATATCTTGGTATGCTGAAGCATTAAGTGCTCCTTTCACTGGAACTAAGAGGCCAAGCCCAACCCTTGTAAAAACAACACCTGAATTGAATGATCTGGAAGGGTGTCCCAGAACCTTTGGCAATCTAAGCGTAGATGTGCTAGAAAAACATGGCAGAACACCCAATGTTATGGTGAATATAACAAAAAGTCTTTAGGTAAATAGCACTTAATATGTGGTTGAATATCCCTTGCTTGCAATAACTGCATTAAGCCGCTGACCTATAGACATCACCAAACTGCTGGGTTTTTTCTTTTGTGATAATCCTTTCAGTTATTGTTTGTTTTGGGGGTTTCTTCATTCAGTCTTTTCTTCAAATGTTGCTCAACTGGGTTAAGCTCTGTTAACTGACTTGGCCAGTCTAAAAACTTCCACATTTTCCCTGGGATAAATTCCTTTGTTGGGTTGGTAAAGCTCTTCCTGATTAATTTGCATTTCTCTGTAAATTTGGCAGGATGTTTCTGTAGAATTTTGCTGCAACCATCATGAGTGAAATCAAGAAAGATCAGAGAACCTGTTACAAAAGCAGTCACGCAAACCCAAGCCATGACACCTCCACATAGCGTAACCGATCAGCTTATGTTTTGAATGCCAAATTTCAGAATTCCAATCAGGATTTCTGATTCTTACTGCTTATAAGTGGTTTGTAACTTGTGGTATGGCCTCAATATTTCTGCTCTCCAAATCTTCTCCGGCTCTGTGGAGGTTGTTGGTGTCACTGACTGTTGTTTTTGGGTTTTTCTTCACAGTTTCTCTCATCAACTGCTGTTGTTTTCCTTGGCCGAGCTGTTTGATGACTGGTTGTTAGGACGCCAGTGGTTTCTTTCTTTTTCATGACATTCCAAATTGCTGTATTGGTTAAACCCAAAGCTTGTGCAGTGCATCCGATTTTTCCCCTTTTCACAACATCAAAATGACTTGCTTTTCCTTTTAGACAGCTCTCGGGTGTTTACGTTGGTTTATAGTTTTTTTTTTTGTTTTTTTTAAACAGCAAATGCAGTCTTAACGTGTGAGGCTGAAGGTTCAGAGCTATTTTCTGTTTAAAAAAAAAAAAAAGAAAAAAGAATCAATCAGAGCACATGTATTAATCACTTGTAGTTTTGCTTGCCCAAAAAGTGATTTGGTGAGAAATGTGCCGTTTTATGTTCTTTAACGCATCTAAATATAAATACCAGGTAATCAAATGAATTGATCAACTTGTTCCAATAATTTTGGATGGGCCTGCATTTCTAGGTCCACACCTAAATGTAAACAAATTTGTGCTATTGACCATGATAACTGCTTTGAATTAAAGGTCAGATTTTCCTCGTGCCTTTTCTCTTCTATTGAAGCAGATGTTCTGACAACACACTGATGGATCTCAAATGGATCGTGAGCTTTTGCACAAACCTGCTTGAATGTAAAGAAAAAAATGGGGCATACCTAATATAAATAAAATGAAAAAAAATCTGTATGTTTAACCCTCAACACCTCAAATGACATTTTCCCAAATCAGGAACACGCAGGTAGGTGGAACGCGAGCAAAATAAAGTGAAGTACAGATAAATTTCCTGTTTTGGCAAAACACGATAACAGGAAATAAAAGCACTGCTGCCCAGGCATGTGGTGCACGTGACTGTTTGTATGTGAAGACCTAATTTCATCATGAATGGAAATATTCCTCTAGTATGTATTAATGCACTAAATTAGTACTCTAACTCATAATATATTACTACATAACATTCACTTTCAGGCACTAAGCAGCATATTGGTGCTTTTAACTTGTCCAATATCCTGGCTAAGGAATTTAAATATGGGTGGAGATCTGCTTGGCTAACTGTTTAATGACTTCACAAAACCCTGCTGCCAAACATAAGGTACAAGTAGCCTTGATACTTCTCCGTTGCACTTCTTGTGTGGAAAATCATCATATCACGACCTCCTGATAATTCGTCCTACTTTTAGGATTAGTTCCGGCATCAGATTAGTGCTCCAAAGGTGTTAGAATACAGAAACACAGTGCTGTTCGCTGAAAACATCACGACTGACCGGATCCATGAGGTTCACCATTTTAACCCTGTTCCTCAGCACCAGGCACTTTAGGTTACTTAAAAGAAAAGAAAAAAAAACGAATACATGGAAATGTATTCATAACGTACCGCAGTCTCCCCTCCTCAATCGGTATCTGACAAAAGCTACGGCGTGCCTCGACTGATAAAAACCCAGTCCAGCACAGACTGGTGTAAACACAGTAGGGAAATGGTGAGGTGGATCTACTGCCATGCAAAAGACAACACCCTCGTACCAGGACATGTGCGTCCGGCCTTGAGCTCTCAGAATAGTTTCTTTGTCCTGGTTTTAGGTGTTGAACTTCAGGTGCCCCATTTAACAGGCTTATGTATCACAAGACTGCTGCTTAAGCCTGAGAAAGGAAGATTTTAGGTGTTGGGCATGTGGTGTAAGTAGGAATACACAACGTATCAAGAAGGCACAGGGTGTGTGGATGGAGTTGATGTGAAATGTGAAACTGCTTAAGGGCAGAGTTGACTAAGAAACCTGTTGCAACAGAGCAAGTCGTTTCTAAAGCACCTGTAGAAGGAAGGGCAAGTATGAAGCCAAACCCCTGAGCTTCACGTGAGTGAGAGAGAGAGAGAGAGAGAGAGAGAGATTGCATAAGGGGAAAAAACGCACATTTGATCAATGTTCTTTTTCATAAAACCAGGTAAAGCTGTTTTTAAATCAATCTCACATTAGAATGGAAAATTCATGCGATCAAGTTTTGCATGCGATCAATGCACGCGATCAAGTTTGTCTAGTCATTTGGCTCGTGATCACACCCGTAGTCTAAACATTAACGCACATATTCTGCACTCAAACTACTTCAGCACTGATTCTCCTGAACATTTTATTAGGTTTAAAAAAACAAACAAACCAATCATTCATAAAAGATCGCGTGATCGAGAGCTTGTCATCAGCTTGTACTTTACCTTGTAGACATTCTCCGTAACGCGGTGGACCTCGTCGGCACGAGACATGGTGATATCTTCAGTCCAAACCATAAACACTCTCTTCTAAGAAAATGGTTATCCGAAACACGTTTTTGGGGGATTTCTCTTTTTTTCGCCTCCTAGATGCAATACAAAAAATAGAATCAAGCTCAGTAGTGACTAGAGAAATACGCGCTTTTAGCTCTACAGGAGCTGCAGCTGAGAAGCGCCCGCCGTGCTGCGGTAATTGAAACAGACAACTCTCTCAGCTTGGAAAACACGCCCCCTTCTTGCTTCAGCTCCGCCCACAAGGCATGTCTTTACAGTACCTGTTCCCGTTCCCCCGCCTCCACAGGTTCGATAACCATAGCAACCCGTGGCATAATAATATTGACGAGGAAGGAGAAACAGTTATAAAGTCAGAGGAGAGAACACATGAGGTCACTTCTCAGTTCAAATGATGATGGAAGAAGACGAGCTGGTGTCTGTCTACTGTAGGTTCAGATGGTCTTCTGCTGCTGTAGTTCATCTGCCTCAAGCTTTGGCATGTTGTGCATTCTGAGATGCTTTACTGCTCAAGACAGATGTAAACAGATGTTATCTGAGTTCCTGTCAGCTCAACAAGCCATCGATTCTCTTTTGACTTTTCTCATCAGGGCGTTTCCGCCTGCCTGAAGAGCCTCCTCTAGAGAGTTTTGTATGAAAATTCCTGATCACCACCTCCTGAAATACTCGAACCTACTGCCTGACATCCTGTTTTGATTGTGATCTCTATGATTTTACGCATCTAATCATGAGTGATTAGATAATTGCATGAATGAGCAGGGGTAGTGGGTGTTGCTTTTAAAGTTGCTTGTGTATGTGCAATCACTAATCATGATGCATCATCCTTCATGGATCCCTGCTGGATCGGGGCTTATTGGCTTACTCTTTAGACGTGCTTCACACTGGAGAAACAAAATCGGCTGATTATTTTGTTAAGCGCCTCTCAGACATTAGAATCAAGGACTTTTCAATTCGTCATGAGACACTTTAGTGGCTAAGGACGTAACATCAATACCATCACATTTAATTCTGCCGGTTGTTGCTATGGTAGCGATGAAGTAAAGAGACTGAAAGAACTCATTTACACTCGCAAATGTTTGGATCCCCAAAGAATAAAAGTTATGCAATAAACAGCTTGAAATTTGAATATGAACTTGTTTTGCCTCCTACAGCTTCAAAGGCTTTTTTTTTTGTTAGCTGTATGATGGAGTACCATCTGAAGCAGGCGTGCTTCTTGACATTCCCAAATCAGCTTTAATAAACATGCATTTTTTTCCATGTTACTGCATTGAACCGCGTTTGTGTCTTGAGACCAAGCTTATCATTTCTTATCTTGACAATAAATATGAACATTTGATAGGAATACTGGCTCCAGTGGTATGGCAAAGAATCATAAATAAAGCAGCTTACCGGTCAAGGACAACCGATTGTGGGTGGAAAAATATTCATGTCTGAAGGTGGAGATTAAATAGTTCTTACTTAACTGCAGGCAGAAAAGCTGTGGAAATTCATGCAAGGGAAATTCTATATACATAAAAAAAAAAAAAGGCGCAAAAGACAAAGATTTTGAGAATTGATGCAAAGGATAGATATCTTTCTGGGGGGTCTTATAATTACAGCATGATATTTAGAGTAGGGTAGAAAGTCCCAAACACACATTTCATCCACAATGACATGGATTTTACTTACATAAAAAAAAGCACATATTGCAGGGTAACATACAGTCTAAAGTCATAATCAAAGGAAATTCGATCATTTACTTCAAACCTAGCAGGAGTCTAACTTGAAGTCCCTTCATTTCACAGTTCTAACTGTAAACAAAATCTCAAGATTGTGTAATGGTTGTCTAGATCAACAACACATGAAGACAGCTGTAGAAATGTCCACCATGATCATAATTATGTCAGACAAATAAAGCCAATTTCTGGTTATACATGAATCTTAAGAAAGTGAGAATTGAGATGATCTGTTTAAGATCAAAGGTTCTGTTCAAATGAGACTTTTTTTTAACCTTCATTACAATAAATAAAGCCAGACATGCAATGTGTTGTTTTTAAGAAAAGTCATGGGAAGAGCAGACAGGAAAGAACAGTGTGTTTACAGCGTGCTCGGCTTTTTTATATAAGAGGCTGATTAATCAATCCGTATCACAAGACCGGCGGCTACGACGCCAACAGAATCCCTTCGTCCTGCTTCACTTTAACTGGTTCTCTCTCTAGAAAAATAGACAAGCGCAGAAGGTTAGAAAAAGGGGAAAGGGAGCCACATACTGGTGGTTATAAGTAATGCTTCATTTGTTAGCAAAGAGATACACACCCTTCTCTAGCTCAGCCACCGCAGGCAAGGGCTCAGTGGGCACTTCAGGAAGTTGCACTTCATCTTCATCCTTTGAAACGGAACAAATCAGATCGTTTCAGCGAACACAAGCGGAAAGAAATGACGGAAAATGACAGAAATGAGCGGACCTGAGTGATAGCCTCCAGCTCTGCCAGCACAGCCTCCTCATCTTCCTGACTCAGGGAGCCTGCCAGCATCTCATCGATTTGCTGGAGGGGAAAAAATACATTAAAAGATGCAAGAAAGTCATGTTAATACTCATCTGATTACACTATCCTGTTATTGACCGAATACTAAGACAATTTGTAATGCTTGTAAATATCTATATGTATAGTAATAACCCTAGCAGTCATTAAAGAGTAATAAGTACATCAAAAACAAGCACATCAAAGATATCCTGAGTTCAGAGGGCTCGCAGGTCTCCGCGGTCAGTCCTAAACATCACACGTGTGTTAAATTACACACGTGTGTTACTTCACACCATCAGAAGCCCTGCCTATGATAATACTAGTTCTTCAGAGGGCTTTTTATTTATAATTTACATGTAAGATGCGTGCGTAAGCTTTAAATGAAAACAAAGTCTGTTTCCTGAGCCTTTCTGAAACGTTCTAGCATTTATACCCACAACCTTGTGGTTTAACAACTAGCATTAAACCTTATTACACTCCAGTGCTGCTGAATGCTCAATTCTGATTGGTCAAAAGCTGTTGATTTGATTTTCGCATTTTTATCAGTAACAGCAGCTCAGACAGCGAGTTCCAGATTCAACATTTCTATTAATGCGCTTGTTCTAAGAGGTCATCATGTCTGTACCAACATCTCGCATAAAGAAGCTTGTAACTGGTGAGGTTTTCTGTAAGATGATGTTTGTTTAGCATTTATGGAAAGAGTTTCCAGTGTCGATGTTTTCTACCAGTCAGAGGTAAAAGCTGTAACGTTAGGATTTCTGCCATGTCTAAGATAAAGGACTTTGTGGATTCTAGGCAAGACTGAATTTATCTATTCATTTCAGGTGGGGAAAAAAAGATGCTTTTTTTTTTTTTTTAAATAGCTGCCATAATGTCAGCACTAAATAGATAAAGAGTATAATGTTTCATTGTTTAGTGGTATAATAAGAATAAAACAGTATGAGATGTGCTGTTGTTCCTTCCAGGTGGAAAGTCACATCGGAATATATATTTTCCTACAACAGCACACCCTGGGATGTTTTATTCCTTACTTAACCACTGCAACAGCCAGCTCACGTCCTCCTGTAATAACGAGTCGATGACAAAACGGATTTATTCACTGAACATGACTCAGAAAAGAGAAAGGTCACAGCACTGGGGCAGCAGTAACTTGTACTTGTACTGTAAGTGATAAAAGGACAAACCTTCTGATATTCGATGGCATCCTGAGTCTCCTCCATTATTCTCTCTACCTCTTCAATAGACAGTGCCTGTGGAGACGAGAGATCATTTAAATGCAAGGCATCCATCTATTCTCTGTGCTGCTTATCCTACACATGCTCACAGGGAACATGGAGACTATCCCACAGGACTCGGTGCACAAGGTGGGGGATACCCTGGATGGGTTGTCAACCTATTGCAGGGCACAATCACACACTACAGATAATTTAGAGAGGCTAATCAGCCTATAACACCCTGATCATCTCCTCATCATGGCAGCTGTTAGGATATATTAGGCAGCAAGTGAAGAAGCAGGAAAAAATGGGCAAGAGTAAGGATTTGAGCGAGTTTGACGAAGGGCCAAATTGTGATGGCTAGACGACTGGATCAGGGCATCTCTAAAACTGCAGCTCTTGTGAGGTGTTCCCAGTCTGCAGTGGTCAGTATCTATCAAAAGTATCTTTTAAGTCCTGTAACTATCCATTTAGATGCCCATGGATGCTCCACCTTGCAACTTACAGGACTTAAAGGATCTGCTGCTAACATCTTGGTGCCAGATACCACAGCACACCTTCAGGGATCTAGTGGAGTCCATATCTCAATGGCTTGGGGCTGTTTTGGCAGCAAAAGGGGGACCAACACAATACTACGCAGGTGGTCATTCTGTTATGCCTGATCGGTGTATAATCACTTAATCTGTAAACAATCAACCCTACAGAGACTTTGCCAAACACAAATAATTCTTGAATGCACACTTTTTTTCCCGGAATGTGGAGCAATTGACACCTGCCAAGAAACAGCTATGCTACTTCATAATGCTGAAAAAAAAGCACACAAAAACCAGCCTTTGTGTGAGCGCCTCACCTCATGCATTTTCTTCAAGCAGTCATTGCCAACCTTCAGACCTTCCAAGACCTTTACCTCAATCTGAGCAAATTCAAGGTCTTGGACCTGCAAAGAGAACGCATATGCACATTAGTAGTAGCTTTAACATACTGTGTTCTGGTTAAAAAAAAAAAAAAAAGTAGGACATGTCCACAGAGTGAAATGCTCACTCATTTGGATCATTAGTGTGATCTCAGGAGAGCAGGAGACGACTCTCACCATGTGCTCTAGGTTGCTTATCTGGGTCTCAGTCTTGTCCAGAAGTTGATCCTGGTAGCGCTTTTTTTTGAGCAGCAAAAGAGCTCTTCTGCAACCACATAACCACAGGAATCAGCCAGAAACATACTTGCCATAAATATTCACATTAAACTCTTTTATAATGGAAACAGATACTACACTCTGTTACACTTTCATAATAAAGATCCTAGAAATGAGCTCCAGGACCATCCGCACCAGAACCAGCAGGTTCAGGGCCAGTGTTTTCACTCATGTCTCCCTAACACTTCACCACCTTGCAGTTCTGCTCCACCCTATCTATCTATCTATCTATCTATCTATCTATCTATCTATCTATCTATCTATCTATCTATCTATCTATCTATCTATCTATCTATCCTGTCTGTCTGTCTATCTATCTATCTATCTATCTATCTATCTATCTATCTATCTATCTATCTATCTATCTATCTATCTATCTATCTATCTATCTATCCTGTCTGTCTGTCTATCTATCTATCTATCTATCTATCTATCTATCTATCTATCTATCTATCTATCTATCTATCTATCTATCTATCCTGTCTGTCTGTCTATCTATCTATCTATCTATCTAACCTGTCTGTCTGTCTATCTATCTATCTAACCTGTCTGTCTGTCTATCTATCTATCTAACCTGTCTGTCTGTCTATCTATCTATCTAACCTGTCTGTCTGTCTATCTATCTATCTAACCTGTCTGTCTGTCTATCTATCTATCTAACCTGTCTGTCTGTCTATCTATCTATCTAACCTGTCTGTCTATCTATCTAACCTGTCTGTCTATCTATCTAACCTGTCTGTCTATCTATCTAACCTGTCTATCTATCTATCTAACCTGTCTGTCTGTCTATCTATCTATCTAACCTGTCTGTCTGTCTATCTATCTATCTAACCTGTCTGTCTGTCTATCTATCTTTCTAACCTGTCTGTCTGTCTATCTATCTTTCTAACCTGTCTGTCTGTCTGTCTGTCTGTCTATCTAACCTGTCTGTCTGTCTATCTAACCTGTCTGTCTGTCTATCTAACCTGTCTGTCTGTCTATCTAACCTGTCTGTCTGTCTGTCTATCTATCTTTCTAACCTGTCTGTCTGTCTATCTATCTTTCTAACCTGTCTGTCTGTCTATCTAACCTGTCTGTCTGTCTGTCTGTCTGTCTATCTAACCTGTCTGTCTGTCTGTCTGTCTATCTATCTAACCTGTCTGTCTGTCTGTCTGTCTGTCTATCTATCTAACCTGTCTGTCTGTCTGTCTGTCTATCTATCTAACCTGTCTGTCTGTCTGTCTGTCTATCTATCTAACCTGTCTGTCTGTTTGTCTATCTATCTATCTATCTATCTATCTATCTATCTATCTATCTATCTATCTATCTATCCTGTCTGTCTGTCTGTCTATCTATCTATCTATCTATCACAGAATTGCTCTGCTGCCACTGCTGGGCCCCTGAGCAAGACCCTTAACCCTCAGTTGTTCAGTTCTATAAAAATGAGATCAATTGTAAGTTGCCTGGATAAGGGCGTTAGCCGAATGCCGTAATAATAACAATATTTAAGCATAAATATTCCTTAACCAAATGAACACTTGACTGTAATGTTATCATCTTGTTTTAAACAACACAACTGAATGAAAGAAGAAAAATTGAACTGCATTAAAAATTACTCTTTTTTCCCATCCTTCAGCAGTTGCTTGGCGAGAAACCTCTCTTTCTCCAATTGAACAGTGAGTTTTCTCTGGTACTGCTTCAGTTTATCTCGCTGCTGTTTCAATTGCTGAAAAGAGAAAGAAAAGATATTAAGGAAGGAATAAGATGATGATCAGCCATAACATTAAAACCACTGACAGGTGAAGTGAATACCACTGATCATCTCATTACAATGGCACCTGTAATTGAGGTGGAATAAATAAGGCAGCAAATGAACCCTGACAGATCAGAGTTGTTTTGCTGGCACAAAGGGGTACTTACACAATATTAGGCAAGCGGTTTTAATGTTATGGCTGATTAGAGCGCAAGTCATGTTTAAAATAAATCTATCAAAATAACCTGCATGAGACTTCGCTTAATTTGGATTTGTTAAAAGGTGTTCTATCAGGTTGAGGTCGGGACTCTGTGAAGTTCCTCCACACCAAACTCCCTCATCCATGTCTTTATGGACCTTGCTTTGTGCACTGGTGTGCAGTCATGTTGGACCAGGAAGCGGTCATCCCCAAACTGTTCCCACAAAGTTGGGAGCATGAAATTGTCCAAAACGTCTTGGGATGATGAAGCATTAATAGTTCCTTTCACTGGAACTAAGGGGCCGAGACCCAACCCCTGAATTCAATGATTTGGAGGGGTGTCCCAAAACTTTTGGCAATATAGTGAAGCTGTCAATGCATTTAAATCCCTGGACCAGTTAAATAGGACACCTGACTAATCCCAGTGCATGGAGTTGTTTATCTATGTACAGTAATCGCTTTAGTGGGATTTAATTAGCGTTACCCAAAATACTGTACACACACACACATTTTATATATATATATATATATATATATATTACATAGAAGAAGAATAAATATGAATGAACAGTACCAGTATAGCCCGGTCCTGCTCTGTTACTCGACTTGGACGTCCTTTTCTGGCGAAAACGTTTCCCATTGCGTTTTTCCCACATCCCCGCCACTTCTACTACACCTGACACTTTTATGAAATAAACCAATTATTTTTTCTCGGCGAAATGCATTCCAGTAAATAAGTGTATGAAGTCAACATCGCCTGAGTCACACCACTGGTCCGCTTTATAACGCTCACCTGCTAGCGAACAACAAACTGGAAGTGACGTTAAAAAGCGACCGGTTTGCCTCTTTAATACTGATACAGGATCAGCTTCCCCACCCGCATCACGCTCAAAATAATATTAAACCTGATCTCAGATCAGATGCATCATCCTAAGACCAGCTGTCACTACAGATCGGTACAGGAAACACGGTTTGTACTGCGCATGTGCGGAAAACAGGTTTCGTTCTTCGCACGCGCGAAATTGCTGCCAACAACACATTATAACATTATATTATTATTTGTATTATAACAGCATTATTATAAATACCAAAATCATTATCACCATCATACTTCAAACAAGAAGTAGACGCATTTCCGCGCACGCGCATTACAAATCGTGTAGAGACAATACACTACAATATACGCTACTTCCGGTTTCTTGTTCTGTGGTATATATATATATATACAATAAATCGACTACAGAATCTTAGGAGACTTTTATTATTTCGACAAGACTTGGCCTTACCACAGAACAATACATTTATATAATGTAAATGTTACTATATCAGAGTATTTTGCAAAATTAATCCACAATTTACAAAACTCCGTTTACCGTTTACAATAAAAGAATGGGGAATTGTTTTTAAAAAATGTTATCTCAGAAATTTTCATAAAAAATGTGAATTTGCAAAAGTAATGTGTCATTCATAAATGAGTCGACTCTTTGAACCGACTCTTTCAGATAAACATTGGGAGGCAGCTTGTAGATCTGAAGTGCAGTAAAAATTTTCTGTGGCGGTTTGTTGAAAATGTATTAGTGTTCTGTGATAAAATTCTAATGTACATACAGTGCAAAAATGCAGTGTCCAAAAAGCATCCAGTGAAGCTTATCAATGTATGAGTTGTTTGGCACGAACTGGAGCCAATTCTAGTAAGAATGATAAAATGTTTTGTGTGTGACATGAGGGTCCTTCTGCACTGCTGCTTGTTATAATGATATACACTGACCAGACATAACATTATGACCACCTGCCTAATATTGGTGCTGCCAAAACAGCCCTGATCCGTCATGCACTGTGTATTCTCACACCTTTCTATCAGAACCAGCATTAACTTCTTCAGCAATTTGAGCAACAGTAGCTCGTCTGTATGGCTCGGATCACATGGGCCAGCCTTCACTCTCCACGTGCATCATTGAGCCTTGCCTGCCCATGACCCTGTCACCGGTTCACCACTGTTCCTTCCTTGGACCACTTTTGATAGATACTGACCACCGCAGACTGGGAACACCCCACAAGAGCTGCAGTTTTGGAGATGCTCTGATTAAGTCGTCTAGCCATCACAATTTGGCCCTTCGTTAAACTCGCTCATATCTTTACACTTGCCCATTTTTCCTGTTTCTAACACATCAACTTTGAGGAAAAATGTTGACTTGCTGCCTAATATATCCCACCCACTAACAGGTGCCATGATGAGGAGATAATCAGTGTTATTCACTTCGCCTGTCACTGCTCATAATGTTATGCCTGATTGCTGTATGTAATCTAGTGCAAGGAACCACGATATATGACCAAAAGGACAAACGCTACCATCAAACTCATATGATGTTTGCTGAACATTATAATAACCTCCTTTCTTCTGAGAAGAATTTCCTCTAAGATTTTGGAGCAAAATTTGTGTTCTGATGTTTTAGTCGAGGAGGTCTGGAGTGCACTCTGTGTTTCAGTTAATCCCAAATGTGTTCAGTGTGTTTGATGTCAGTCTGAAGCTCTGTGCAGGACACTCAAGATCTTTCTCACCAATCTCGGCAAACCTCATCTTCAGAGACCTCACTCTGTGCACAGGGGCTTCATCATGCAGGAATAAGCTTTAGTTCCAGTGAAGAGAATTTGTAATGCTACGGCTTACAAAGATAACCTATACAATTGTGAGGGAAGAACCACATATGTGTGTGATGGTCAGGTATCCATACACTTTTTCCTTTGAACAAATTTATTTCATAAGCATTGTTAAAATGTGTACATACAACATGTTGGATATTTATTAGAGCCATAGATCTTTGTTTCTGAAATGTCCAGCAGTGGATCAGATTAGATATTAGATAGGTCTAAGTCGACATTATTTGTAGGTTTATTTGTTTTTGAAGCAATATATTTTTGATTAAAACAATTCAATTCTAGTCAAATAGGAAAATAAACTATGTGATGAATATAAGATCTTTAATAATGAAGAGTGATTTCCACCAAAGTAACAAAATTAGAAAAATAATAATAATAGTAATGAAACCCCTGGCTAAGCTTCACAGAGCTCTGAACCCCATGTTGAGAAGCAATTTTCACTGTTAGTGTACCAGGAGGATGGGTTTCAGGCTTAATGGGCAAGAATAGACATGAGCAGTTCACAGTGATTGTACCATAGGATTGTCTAAAAACGAATTCTGTTATTCCACCTGATGAAGAGAAAAATACTGATATGTACTGGTAAATACTTTGAATATAAATATTTACACTAATCAGGCAAAACATTTTGACCACCTACCTAATATTGTGTTGGTCCCCCTTTTGCTCCCAAAACAGCCCTGACCCGTCAAGGCATGGACTCCACTAGATCTCTGAAGGTGTGCTGTGGTATCTGGCACCAAGATGTTAGCAGCAGATCCTTTAAGTCTTGTAAGTTGCGAGGTGGGGTCTCCATAAGTACTAACATGGATACTTACAGGACGTAAATTGTGTCCAAATTCAGTGGAAACTGTTATGATCTGACTGGAAAATATCTGTAAGTGTTGAAAGCTGTTTAGAGTAAAAACACAGCCACAATAAAATTTAAAACAAATTTATTTAATCAAAGCATAAACAATAGAAAACATCTGAGAATAAAGAATTCATAAATGTTAGATTTCAAGCTATATATCTTTAACCGTATTCCAATTTCAAACTTCTTCATCATGTCATTCAGAGACTTCTTATTCGGAAACGTCTTATTCAGATCGGATGCCTATAAAAAAAAGCAACAAGCTAACAAGTGGAGCTCAGGCATATTCACACAGTTCATCAGCATACATATAATAAAATATTTACTGCTTCAGCCTTGACCTTGCACTGAGGAACAGAAAGCTATTTCAACTCAAATCTCAGCCTAGAAATAAATCAGATCTTTCAACACGGTGGTTAATCTACAGTCCTGACCTGTGATACAGTTGTCAATGCTGGACAACGTAACAGACTAGAGATGAGGTAAAAATTTCATTGCATCGAGATGACAAAATTATGTACAGAAGCTCAATGGGTAGCAGCACCATTTATTCTTTACAATGCAGAACAACTGAATCGTGATGGAATTTGTTTTAGTTCCTGTGTGAATTCATCCCATCACACCTAAATCAAAGACAACTGAATGTCTTGTTATGGAAATAAGGGAGTTTGTGTAGCAAAACGTTTTCAGCAGTTCGTATATATTTCTGTACTGACCAAAAAGTTGTATTTACATAGTGGTTGATGTACGCTCTTCACATCTTCAGAGAGGATTCTGGGTAAAGTCTCTTCCTTGGAGTTGGTCAGTAACACTAAACTGCAGGTCTTGAATTCCTCCACAAGGAGAATGTGTAGGGGACTTGTATCCAGAAAGATAAAAATCTATCCATCTATGAGTTTTCCAGAGTCGTTGCGGCTATTTCAGGGTTCGGACACTCACGCGTTACACCTGGTAGTCATTTCCAATGTGTTGCATCTGGGCATCAGTCATAGACAGGTATGTGGTCCTCATGCTGGGTGAATACTAGGAAGAAGAAAGAGAAAGGATAAGCGTAGAACCAGAAGCTCCATTAGTTACCATTTACCTTCCATTACATGCTATAAAAATATTTTTTTAATTAATTTCAGTGGCTTTGTAAAATTAAACAACTATCCTGTATATACTGTCAGATCATCTGAATATTCAGATTTTGAACAATGACAGGTAAAAGCACTTTCAGAAGCAGAAGTGAAGATATGAGATTAAGGAGCACTCTCAGACAAAACAAGCAAAAACAATATCTCCAGTTATGTATGCAGCTGTGGTTAAACGGGAGGTCACGATGAACCTGGTGCCAGATTGTGTATGTGTGTACACCGATCAGGCATAACATTATGACCACTGCCAGGTGAAGTGATGATCACTGATCACACTGATGATCTCCTCATCATGGCACCTGTTAGTGGGTGGGATATATTAGGCAGCAGGTGAATATTTTGTCCTCAAAGTTGATGTTTTAGAAGCAGGAAAAATGAGCAAGGATTTGAGTGAGTGGTGTGATGGCTAGACGATTGAATCAGAGCATCTCCACAACTGCAGCTCTTGTGGGGTGTTCCCGGTCTGCAGTGGTCAGTATCAAAGGTATCCTTTACGTCTTGTAAGTATCCTTTAAGTCCTGTAAGTTGTGATGTGGGGACTTTATGTGCCCCACCTTGCAACTTACAGGACTTAAAGGATCTGATGCCAACAGCCAGATACCACAGAACACCTTCAGGGATCTAGTGGAGTCCATGCCTTGATGGCTCAGGGCTGTTTTGGCAGCAAAAGGGGACCAGCAGAATAATGGTCATAATGTTATGCCTGATCGGTGTATACTAAAAACTTTCCAAGTCAGAAAATGACCACATGGTGTAGTATTTGATATAAATACCATTATTATACGCCCACATTTCAGTGGCTTCTTCTTGCCAAGTTTCCTCTAGAATGGTGCTGGTTCCATGACAATGACAAGGAACCCTGGAGACTATCCAGTGTTTATAAAGCAGCAGGAGTCCAAGACTGAGAGGTGAAAGCTCAGTGTAGTAGCCTGGAATTTCCTAGTAAACTTCATAATGTACAAAAATATTCTCACTGTAGCTGTGAAGAGATGACCATCGACAGCTGTGGAGGACAGGCTACCTGTAGCTCTGACTGTGGTCACAAGCTGTTATGCAGCTGGCGCAAAGGTTTACATGATCTTCCATGAGGGGGTGAAGAAAAAGAACACTGGCTGTACAGTATGTATATCAAATACGTCATCGTACAGACACTTTGTGGCTTTGGAAAGGTCTTGCACAAGGAGGTATCTCACCTCCCAGGGTAGGTAGGACAGATAACATTGAACAAGAACCATTAGGGCATTAGGTCAGAGCTCACACTACTGTGACAAGACATATTATGATTAATTTAAAGCACAACAAACAACAACAAACTGCGTGGCTCTGCTGAGAAACATTGTGATGATGAGTGAAGAACATCTGCACTGCTGGACTGCTGTGATTTTCTAAGAGGAAAGCAGTATAGAGAAGATGAAGGACAAAGGCAAATACAAAGACAGTGAACTTGTTAAATAGCCCACTTACTGTATCTATATGCCTGCAGAAATAAATCCAGTAATGAATAAAGAAAGAGGGAAACAGTATTTAAATGTTATTGAATTTTTAACCTTTCTTAAATTTTTTACACGAGTATTTCTATAAAATAACAATAACACATCTAATTTGGACACATTTTGAAAAAATTCATGAAAAAGAAAACATTTAGCACATATACTCTTATAGGCACACTTATCCAAATTTATACAATTGTGTGTCGATACACTAATCAGGCATAACATTATGACCACCTGCCTAATATTGGTGTAGGTCCCCCTTTTGCTGCCAAAACAGCCCTGACCCGTCCTGCACTGTGTATTCTGACACCTTTCTATCAGAACCAGCATTAACTTCTTCGGCAATTTGAGCAACAGTAGCTCATCTGTTGGATCGGATCACACGGGCCAGCCTTCACTCCCCATGTGCATCAATGAGCCTTGGCAGCCCATGACCCTGTCACCGGTTCACCACTGTTCATTCCTTGGATCACTTTTGATAGATACTGACCACTGCAGACCGGGAACACCCCACAAGAGCTGCAGTTTTGGAGATGCTCTGATCCAGTTGTCTAGCCATCACTATTTGGCCCTTCGTCAAACTCGCTCAAATCCTTACACTTGCCCATTTTTCCTGCTTCTAACACATCAACTTTGAGGACAAAATGTTCACTTGCTGCCTAATATATCCCACCCACTAACAGGTGCCATGACGAGGAGATAATCAGTGTTATTCACTTCACCTCTCAGTGCTCATAATGTTATGCCTGGTCGGTGTATATGCATGTGTGTATTTGTACATTTTTATGCTTGTCTTGACATTGTGTATGCATTTATTTTGTATATTGTGAGTATATTGTACAACTATGTGCACTCAATTATCATTATTGAGCTAGTACAACAAATCTGATAAAAGAATAAAAGACATCTGTAATGTAGCTTGATATTAGTTCTCATAAAGCAGGTGTCAATTATGCTTATAAACACCATCCTTACAGAGTTACTACAGGCTTTTCATACAACTCATACCTGTTAGAATAAGCTATAATATAATATATGTTTATGTCGGTGAAGGGGATATGTAAGTGACATGTAGCCTCACATACATCACACTTTAGTAGTGTTAATGAAGAGGTTAATGAACTGTAAGAATTGTGGAATGGTCCATCATTGAAGAGCAAAAGGCAGCAAACACCATTGAGAGATGATAAGTGATAATAGGTGATGAAGTTTTCTTTTCTTCTGTGTTACTGTCGCCTCTGGCTTGTTCATTAACGATTTAATTTTAACTGCTTGGTGACAATGTCCATTATTACACATCCCTATATAAATAAAATGTAACTGAACTGAATACTGGGAACACATCCCCCTATAACTTAAAGGAAGTTCAAGAAAAAAGCTATTGGGACTTTGCTTTAGTTCATCCTTTTTTTCTTGCTAATGACAAAAGCAACTAGATGACCTCCAGTAGCACATGGGTAATAATAATACTTTTATGCCTGAAATAAAAAATGATACAATAAAGATGATTTAAGAAGTTAATTGGAAGCAGAAGCACTTTGGTCACATGTAACATCCCATTTTGCCCTCCTCTCATCTGAGCCTACACACAGAGAGAGATGCAGTGAGATAATCAATACTCCAACAGTTAACCTGGACCAGGTCAGGGCAAAAGTGTTTTTTAATCTCTTTTAATATTGCATAATATTTCAGTTGCACTACATTATCGAGAAACAATTTGCTATATCATTGTAATTTTAACTGTATTGTATAGTTTTATAAAACAAATAGTTTCAGTTTTAAAACCTGATTAGCTGAGCCATGTTCAAAGCCATTGTATGGCTTAATATTGCCAAAAGTTTTGGGACACCCCTCCAAATCATTGAAATCAGCTGTTTATTTTCAGGGGTTGGGCTTGGCCCCTTAATTTCAGTGAAAGAAACTCTTAATGCTTCAGCATACCAAGACATTTTGGACAAGTTCATGCTCCCAACTTTGTGGGAACAGTTTGGGGATGACCCCTTCCTGTTCCATGACTGTGCAGCCAAACACCTTTGGGAAGAATTAGAGCGGAGACTGCAAGCCAGGCCAAAACTCAAACATCTGCCTTTACATGTACATAAATGTAATATGGAGTTGTCCCGCCCTTTGCAACTATAACAGCTTCAACTCTTCTGGGAAGGCTTTCCACAAGGTTTAGGAGTGTGTTTATGGGAATATTTGACCATTCCTCTAGAAGCACATTTGTGAGGTCAGACACTGATGTTGGATAAGAAGGCCTGGCTAGCAGTTTCCTTTTGAATTCATCCCAGGTGTTTTAACGGGTTGAGGTCAGGACTCTGTGCAGGCCAGTCAAGTTCCTCCACACCAAACTCACTCATCCATGTCTTTATGGACCTTGCTTTGTGCACTGATGTGCAGTCATGTTGGAACAGGAAGGGGTCATCCCCAAACTGTTCCCACACAGTTGGGAGCATGAAATTGTCCAAAATGTCTCGGTATGCTGAAGCATTAAGAGTTACTTTCACTGGAACTAAGGGGCCGAGACCCAACCCCTGAAAAACAACACCTGAATTCAATGATTTGTAGGCGTGTCCCAAAACTTTTGGCAAAATAGTGTATCTTCAATGTACACACCTCTGACTGCATCACAATAACTGAATTCTATGTTAATGCACAAGTTTGTTACACTTATGCTATTTTTATGCCCAATTAATGCCTCTGTCTGTTATGTTGCTTAGCAACCAAATCGTACTGTTAATAGACTATGGTGGATTAACACCATAGACTATGGTGGATTTTATTACTTATGTTATTAATAATGAAATAATAATAATAATAATAATCCCCAGTGGCTTTATCAGGCATTAGACCATTGTCTTATAATGAAGCCATGATTAAATAATTGTTATTGCTTTATTATATTTGTTCTTTTCTTTCTTTTTTATTCTTTTCAGAATCTAATATGTATCACATTATGGGAAAGGCTTAAGAGAATCACCAGAGACAAAGCAGATGAAAATCAAAGCTTCTCCCTAAAACCAGCAGGGGGCAGTCTTGCACTAGCACTAAAACATTGCTTCATGTTTATTACTTCAGTATATACAGAAGTATATACCTGGTTGAATATGAGCTTGGATACTGCATGTCTAACAATTTTAACCTGACATACCGAGGGTGGTGGTGAACCTCTTCCAATCAGTGGCACATTTTCATAGCGAGGATTTCCTGCAAACAGCATCGACTGATTCCTAATTGACAAACAGAGACAAGAACGAGTAATGAAATACGAGGTATAGGAGTAGGTCTAACCACTTAGATTATTATGCTCCAAACAACTAAAAGAGTTCAGGGAAAGTACAAAACTCTTACATGTATTTTGCTTTTAGTATGGTTCATTTGCATCAGGATAAACTCACATGTACTCTGGAGGGGGAGCAGTGGAGGTGGTGGGCAGTGGTGGCTGCAGGCTGCTCTGGCTGCCCAGGCTGCTGCTGTAGCTGCAGAAGCTGTGCACATTTGTGCGGCTCGTGCTGTACGGGGCCATGTGTCGTGACTGTGGGTTGAATGGGTCCTCTTCATCTATGTCGTCATAGTTTCTGTCCCTGTGGGTATAGAGAGTAGGCTTGGCTTGAGGCACTGTGAACATTAGCATCTCCATTCTTTGTCACCCTTGTCTCCTTTTTTAAATGAATAAAATTTAAAACAATTTTCATATCTGTTTCATCTTGCTGGTTAGGGGAGAGGTTAGTATTTGCATATTAGCTCTCTTCCTTTTTGTTTTTTGTTTTTTTGGCAATGAAGACAAAAACTGAAGAGACAAGTGCTTTAATTCTTACTTTATTCCACGAGTTTCGCTAAAATTCAGAAATCTTTTGTATCAAAAAAGGCCAGTGCATGAGGATGCATAACTTAGTGTATGCAGCAAAAAAACAAAAAACAAAAAAAAAAGCCCAGGACCTCTCAGCAGTGGAAGAAAATATGGTCTGATAAGTCAGCTTTTTACTATATCTCCTGCATCTGGATGGATTTATGTTTGGAGGAAGCCAAAGGCTTCCTTTAACCCTCAATGTCTGCTGCCAACTGCTAAGTATGGTGGGGATCCATAATTATATGGGCAGCCATCTCGTGGAAATTATTACATCCAGTAATTGCTTTGCATGGCTGTATAATAGGGAACAAATTTTAAAACAATTTTACAGGACCAGGTGCACCATGTAGTGCAATCACACTTTCCTGATAATGTTTTGATATTCTCTTGAGTGGTTTGATGAGCACTAGGATGAACTATTTCAACAGTCTCCCCAATCACCAGATTTAAACACTATTGGACCTCTCTGGGAACATATGGAGCACAGACGGTGAAGTAGCAATCCAATTCCTTCGTCTTTTAAATAACTGAAAGATTTCTGTTTCCTTGAAAATGGTTGCTCATCCCACAATTAACCATTCATGACTTACATGACAGCAGCAGAAAACCTTTCAAAGCTGTTCTAAATGCAACTGGTGATCCTACTGCTTATGATGTCCTTGATATTAATACACTCTTTCATGTTTCCATTATTTCCATCTTTAATCCATTCATTCTAAATCCTTTGTATAGATATAGTAAATATACTTTTGCATAAAAATCCCACTGATCTTGCTCAGAACTGGTTTCTAAATAATGAAGTAAAAAAAAAAAATGACCAAAACATCTCAGCAATAACAAGGTGAGGTTTACCTGCTGGCCACATGGATATATGCTCGTGGAATGGTGCACAGCATGGCGCAGAAGGAGCAGGCTGCCAGCAGGGAAAAGAGGCAGAGGTAGAGTAGACCCTCCACCCCATCATAACACAATCCCACCAGGGCATCCAGATAGTCCTGCCAAACACACACACACACACACAAAAAGCCAAGGCTGTTTCAGATTCTGCTACAGTATGCAAGACAGTTATAGTGTGCTAAAGAGTGCTTCTCACCTTATGCAAACTTCGGCAGTCCAGCCAGGCAGTGAGATGGTGCAAGCTGATTTCTGTGGCATTCAGAAGGCCCTGAATACCCAAGAGATCCCTCTAACAACATGCATGCACACACATCATCATTTATGTTTAAATGAAAAAAAAAAAAAGGCAGACACTACAGAACACATAAACCGTATGAAGGTGTGAAGCTCTTACCTCTGCAGTGGGGAAGACAGAGATAGAAATCTGTAGCAAGCCTTGGATCTGAATCTGCATGGTGGTCAGGGACCTCTGGAAGATGGTCAGTGACTACAACACAGGGGTATGACTTTAACATATTTATGCTGATGTATGATACATCACAGCAGTATGAAATGTTTGATGTTTAAAATGCAGTATTTAAGTAACTGTATCGCAAGATAAAGAATACTCATCAGCATGCAACCAAAATATACAGTAAATATTAATGTTTTTTTAAATTAATTTTTTTATTATTATTATTTTTAAATGTTTTAATTGCTCAAGAAACCTTGAAACATTTCTGCACTTTTACCCTCACTGAAAAAGCTAGGATCTGTAAATATGCATGAATATGCAATTTAGAAATGCCACCTGGCATCCACAAAAGCTAGCACTTACCAGCTACAGTACTAAAATAGTTCAAATTTGTCACAGGGTGACACAAGTGACATTTCATTTGCTTTGCATTTATTTATTCGTTCATTTCCAGCAATACTTTATCTTGGACAGTTCACAATGGATCCAGAGCCTGTCCTGGGAACACTGGAAGTGAAGCAGTAATACACTCCTACTCTGATGAATCCTCATTTTCACACACTCTACAATTCACACAATCATTTTTACCTAATGGTAATTTAGAGTGACCAGTGCATATACCAGTATGCTTTGGGAGATGGTTTGCATTGTAATATTAATTATTTACCTTAGACAGTCATTTGTATATTAGATATGAAGCTGTTTCAGCCTATAGCCTAGAAATGAGCTCATTACCTGAATCATTTTTTTTCTGTGATACTAAAAATGCTTAAAATATAGATAGATAGATAGATAGATAGATAGATAGATAGATAGATAGATAGATAGATAGATAGATAGATAGATAGATAGATAGATAGATAGATAGATAGATAGATTGATTGATTGATTTCCAAAGGGAAATTCCAGCAGTATCCACAAACACACATGATAGATAAAATAGGAAGGAATATAACATAAATACTAAAATACCCAAATCAGGGTACAAAAATATAACAAAAAATATATCAAATAACAAAATAACAGAATATAACAATATAACAAAATATAGCAGAAAAATACTAAAATACCCAAATTAGGGTACAAAAAATATAACAAAAAAATAACAAAAAATATATCAAATAATAAAATATAAAATATAACAAAATATAGCAAATATGCTGTCTGAACAAATTTGACCCAAACACCTTTTTATATAGTCAGAATCAGCCATGAAAAAGGAATTAAAACATTTAACCACTAAGGTCAGAGGTACTTTAATGAGTAGAGGTTTAGCCCCTTTTTGCTGTAGGCTTCCGCTTCTAACAAGTGGACTTAATAAGCGCTCAGATCCAGTCTAGTTCCAACAAACTAAACTAATGCCTACCTTTGGCAGGAATCCCACAGGAAGGAAGACAAAACTAATTACCACAAACCCGCAGACTAAAGGATTCTATTTGATCCAAGTTTATTCTCATATCTTCTTTAAGTAATTAAATTAGGCATGCTGATATTTTAATCATGCCATAATAATGGGGTTAACACGGAGCTTTCTCTCAATTAACTGGTACAATTATGCCATCGGCCCCTAATAACAGCTCTGTCTGTGAGTTCATAAGCAAGGAAAATATAATGCTTACCTGCTGAAAGGGATTGGGTAGAGTCTGGCTGCAGTAAAGGTAGTAATGGGCTATATCTATAAGGCACAGTAAGAAGAAAAGAGCTTTTGAACCAACTCATATTGCTCGCATGTGCTTATTCCAATAAACTGATTCAAATGTAAAATGAACTGATCCACAGTGCATGAGATGTTGTAAACCCACTTGCCTTCTTTCAGGAAGGCCTTTGTTTGATTCACGATAAATTTGTCAGGGGCTACACAAAAGTCACTGGCACCCTAAGAAAATCAAAAATAAAGTGAATTATAATGCAAGAAGATCAGTATCAGAAAAACATTATCTGCATGAGACTGTTAACTGATGTACATATGGGAGAAAGATAAGCAATGGCAATAACCAATGTAGAAATAACTCCTCTCAGGCATTTTAGAGAGACAGATGTGTGTAATTTAGCCGATGTTGTACATTCCATACCCTAGGCCCAAGAGGTTAATATCATCCATCTTCAGAGTTGTATATGAGACAGTCAGCCAAGGATGTGAACGTGTGATAACAGAGGAAGCCAGTTATAAGCAATAAAATGGAAGGTTGTATAAATAACTCCGGAGCTTTCAGAAATGCCGGTTGCATGTATTAAACAGAATTTAAGGGATGGTGGGTGTGTTGTATATTCAGTGTACTTTACAAACTGTTACAGCCTATTACAAACATATAGACATCTGTTGCTTCTGTATTGCACTACTGGAGACCACTTGCCACTTAACATTGCACATGCTACTATCTACATTGCACATATCCCTAAAACCATCTGTTGTTACACTCGTCGGAGAGTTCACTCTTCATGGCAATAACTAATCAAACCAATAGTACAACTGTATCCTGAGATACAGCAAAGGCAACCAAAAAAAAAATAGTAATAATTATCTTAAGTGAAGCTATTCACATAGTAGTGAAGAACACACATTGAATACATTACTATGCAATGGTACCGATGGCCTCAGGGGCTAATCAGAAAAGAAGTTGAAATTTAATATCAATATAAATTTAAGGAAAAAAAGAGAAACATTTTTTTTCCAGGAGAGGTTAGTGTTTGAACATATTTTATCTGTCATCATTTTACTGCCCTTTTCTCCTCGGTTAATGCAACACTAATTTTTATTCCACTTTGTGATAGTAGAGAATTTATTTCAATTCACTTTCCTAAATTGCTGTCATTATGGTTAAGATAGAATTAAGGGCCTGACAGAAGTAATAAATGTCCACACAACAGAAATCCAAGGAATATACTGCATTAGAGGAGCTATCTATTTATAAATGATCTTAAATAAAACAGCAAATGTCCAAAGTGACACCACAATAGAGCTTTTTTTTTGTTGTTATGCATGAATTCATTCAAATCTATGTTTGGAAAATAAAGACATCTCGTAACTACCATATTTACTTTTGCTAATATGAAAGAAAAACCTTTTGTCTGCATGTCCCTACTCGTCATGTGAATGTGTATGGCTAGATGACTGGATCAGAGCATGGTCTTGTGAGATGTTCCTAGTATGAAGTGATTAGTAGTGGTCCAACCAGTGAACTGCTGACAAGGATGTGGGCACCCAAGGCTTACTGATGCACATGGGGAGCAAAGGTTATTTCACATGGTCCAATCCCAGGAAAAATAAAAAATCATGCTGAAAAAGTTCATGGTGGCTATAATAGAAAGGTATCAGAACACAGAGCACATTGCAGCTTGCTGCGTAGCCACAGACAGGTCAGAGTGCACATGCTGACCGCTGGCCACCACCGAAAGTGCCTACAATAGGCACGTGGGAACCAGAACTGAACCATGAAGCAATGGAATCAGGTGTCCTGGTATTAATCATATTCTTTTAAATCATGTGCATGTGTGTCGCTTACCTGGTGAAAAGATGGCACTTATGGGAAAAATGCAAGTCAGTGGAGGAAGTGTGATGCACTGGGCAAAGGTCTACTGGGAAACCTGGGGTCCTTGATGTTAGATTGACACACAGCACCTACCTAAACACTGTTGCAGACTGCCCCTATAAAAAATCATGCTGAAACTTGCTGAAAAAGTTCATGGTGGCTATGATAGAAAGGTATCAGAACACAGAGCACACTGCAGCTTGCTGCGTAGCCACAGACAGGTCAGAGTGCACATGCTGACCGCTGGCCACCACCGAAAGTGCCTACAATAGGCACGTAGGAACCAGAACTGAACCATAAAGCAATGGAATCAGGTGTCCTGGTATTAATCACATTCTTTTAAATCATGTGCATGTGTGTCGCTTACCTGGTGAAAAGATGGCACTTATGGGAAGAATGCAAGTCAGTGGAGGAAGTGTGATGCACTGGGCAAAGTTCTGCTGGGAAACCTGGGGTCCATGATGTTAGATTGACACACAGCACCTACCTAAACATTGTTGCAGACCGCCCCTTCATGGAAACAGTATTTCGTAATGGCACTGGCATCTTTTGGTAGGCTTATGCCTACCTTATGTTTAGGAATGGTTTGATGAACATGATAAAGAATTCAAGGTGTTGGCTTTGCCACCAAAATCCACAAATATCATTCCCATTGTACATGTGTGGGATGTGCATGTCTAAGCCATTGAGGCCCTCTCTTGCAATTTACAGGAATGAATATCAGGTGGTGTAAAGTGTCCCACACGGCTCCTGTTCCAAACTGTACTAATGTGTCCTGAATTGTTGTCATTATCAGACAGCTGAGAAATTTACCTTTATGTGTCGGGACACAAGTACTTATTGTAGTGCTGTGTTTGTGTTGTGGTGTTTGCTCTCTGGGATGAAACTTTCCATCCATGTGCTGTGTTACACTGGAATGCTAATCAAAAATCTGATACTTCTGGCAGAACCACCAGATTTGAGTCTAATGTCAAATAGTTAAATGTCTGTGAAAAGCCTTAATCAGTGGTTAGCTGTTGGACTCACGTGTAGTGGATGGCAATGTGAACAAGAGACTGGATTCCCATCCAGATGCCTGACCCAAACACCTAACACTTATTAAAATATCAATCAGTTTTTTGTCATATAAAAGAATCAGGAAATCCTATAATTTACCCACGAAGACCACAAAACAGAAAAAGAGAATAATCAATATAAATGGCACTCATCCCCTATAGCTCCCACATATGTCTAGAATACAAGAGGTTATTTGTAACCACAAAATAGCTTGTATTCCGGCATTGCTGGAAAAAAAAACAAAAGCTACTGTATCTCAGAGTAAAGAGAGTCGGTAAATTCTGGACAGGTTGCAAGGTTCCCCTGTGCAAAGAAAGACAATGATGTTGCAAAAAAAAAAAAAAACAGAAAGGGACAAAAATAAGTCAACATATTACCAAGAGGGAGCATTATGGCATATGACAGTAATATAAGCCAAATTGTGCATTTGTTAAAAAGCAATAAAAAATAAGTTGCATCCAAAGCGATAGAAATTGAGCAATTAAAAGAACTGTTGTCCCCTATATGACAGATGAATTTCACATTATAACTGACACGAAAACACAAGGCACCACAGCACACACCAGTCACAAATGCACAGATTTTATACTTGGGGAAACAAATCATCAACTTCATTAGCATACGTTACCAACATTTGAACTGACCTTGACTGAAAAACATTATTTACTCAGCCTTCAGTATCACGGCCTTAACTGGAATCAGAAAAAAACACCACTCCTTTTTTGAACCGAATTAAAAATTCCTCTGCCTCCTCCACACTCATTTGCATGAGTGTAACAGCTGAAAGACACTGCAATTACAGCGCATCATCATATTCATCTTCTTGCAAATGAAATCTGGAGGAGACCTGTTATTTTCTCTAATTGACTTGAAGCACAGCTGCAGCAGCATTTGTTGCTGCACTTCACTGGAAATATTTGGACAGGTTTCAATCTGAGTGTGTAGCATTTAAGATGTGCAAAGGTACACGTTTTCCAAAAGTGATCACTAGTGTTTTCCAAATGACTGCGTGTGAAACTGGTCAGAGGAACGTCCTCAATTGCTGCGTGTAATTGCGCTATTTTAGGACCATCTCCATTTAAGACTTTCTTTATTAATTAACACAGATAAATAAGTGCAATAAATAGCTGTCTTTTACTGCAACACAATCATCATTATCATCATCACAGAAAAACAGAAGGTCAGCTAGATTATACACAATAGCTAGAAATTTGCTCCTAACACTAATTGCAGATGCTTAGACGGCAGAAAGGTTTTCCAAAAAAAGACATCATTTTGGCACCATGAAACAAGCGCATTATTGTTATTTAATGGTCGTTATTGTTTATATAATAGGTTCATTTATCGCGGTCTCGGTATATCACGGACTTTTTTTATTTAGAACATAACTAATTTTTTCCGCATATTTTCCCGGTATATTGCGGTATCTGCAAACCTTATAGTGAATAGTTTTTATGTTGAAATAAGGTAATTTATTATTAACAATATAATTAATAATTACAAAATATTAACATTAATTGAAAATGAGGTAAAATGTTAATAAGAATGCGTAGCGTTGTTTAGGAAAGTGCGGTGCAGGGAAGCCTAAAATCAAAATACAGTATGGCTGGAGGAACGAATCGAAATGCCCCATTCATTTAATCACCTTTGTGATTGGCTGCTGGCTATGCGGGCAGTTGGGAAAAGGAAAGCAGAATTCTCCAGCATCCCAGTTCTTTGCGTGTCACTTCGTTTTTGTTCTGTATACGCTTTTTGGGGTTTTTTTTTTTTTTTTTTTACGGTTTTTCTGCAAACCCTATTATGTCACCCAAATGCTCTGCACCTTCTAAGGCTTCTGGCAAGAAACATACATACATACAGTACTCACTATAAATGTGATATTTCTACGAATTTACCCAAAATTCATCTCGCTATATGCTTGCAAATGTTTTCTGTGTGTGTTTAAAGAGTGTGGGAGGGTCATTTACGACTTAAACAATTAAAAAAAGCATTTGGGGGTGGAGTCCGTGTATCGCGGATTTTCGTTTATCGCGGGTGGGTTTGGAAAGTAACCCCCATGATAAACTTGGGATTACTGTATTAAACATTAGACTTAAATAACTGTTCACTTATGCCTACATACTTTTTGTCATCATATTTCTATTAATACACAAATCTGTGTTGTAGTGTATTGGCTACTTATTGTACTGATAGACGTAAGACACTGTATAAAGTGTGATGTAAACCTGTAATATCGTCTGTATACAACTGACAGATGAAGGCCTTGCTCACAGGCCCAGCAGTGGCAATTTCTTAACCACTGAGCTACCACTTCCCCCAAATTTCAACACTTATGCAATTGGTCAAAATCACTCTTCATGACTAAAACAAATCCAACACCAGTAAACTTTCAGTTCTAAAATATAGGCAACCAAAGACTTAATATTTGAATCTTAAGGAAAACTGTTTACAAAAAGCCCAGCTCGAATACATCAGTATGCAAGGACACCAACAAGCCTCCTGAGGAGATCAATGAAGAGGCAGCAATTTAAATTTCACTACACATTTAAAAAAGATGAGCATTTTTTTTCAAGAACGTGTGTGTTGAAATATATTTTGAACATCTTGATTTCATTGCCCTCCTTGATGTGACTGTCTCATTTCATTCCACAATGAATATAATATAAACGACACTTTACATAATTGAGATACCGTAATCAAATTATTGTTAACCATTTGTCTGAAAAAAAAAACAAAAAAAACAAAGTAGAATAAAGTATCCCACCAGCCAACCTCTCTAAATGACTTGCCAGCTGTTGGACATTGATTGATCACTCGAACCCATTCATAATAGCATTTATGTTCTACATTGTATTCTACATGGATTAGGAGAAAAGGGTCGTCAGGCCTGTGGGACTTGAATCAATGTGGCACAGCGACTGGGGGGCAATCCACTTTACTGAGAGTGACCGACCCCTGATCCTGCCCTTCATCAACCATGCTAAGACTCAATCCCCCCAGAGACACAGAGTCAATGGCTTGTGTCTGAGGAGTGACATCATTAATCGCATTTCTGCTTCTCTGTAGAGAAATAGATCTGGCTCCAAAAGGCTAGTTCCACACAGCAAACAAAACGGAGAGCAAATGTACTAGTTCCACATGGCTCAACAGCAAAGGAAAACTGTAGGATAAACTACTAGCTGAAAGCATTTATTCTGGTTAATGAAACCAGCTTACTTTTCTTCTGTGAAGAGATAATAAACACTATAAGAGACGCCCTGAGATTTCCCTGAAACACTGGTTCTGTATCAGATGCCCATTTTTCTAATCCAAGCCATAGACATCTTCTGTACACATGCCATGAATATGTGTTTTGTTGACAATACAGATCTTTGAATATGAACACAGTTCAGAAATGATCTGGAAGCATGCACCTTCACGCCTCTAATGTTTTACTGTGAGGAAGTTAACATTAGCTCGGTAGTGGTTATCGACCGATATTCAGTGCGCTGATTTGTGTCCCACCAAAATAAGAAGATGCATCCTTAAATATTTATATACTCTATAGGTCTATAGTGATAACGGGACTTTCAGAGGCACAAGAGTGTGGAAAAGAAACAGCTGTGCAGATAAAGGAGATTTTTTTTCTGGATAAGCCATCTCTGACACGCCCACAGCTAAGAAGTCTTAGATGCTGGCATGAATACTGAATGCAAAAATCCAAACAGTGTGCTAGTGCATGTATGCACATGCATGCCTTAAAGACAGTGTGCATGAAATAAAGAAACAGAGAGAGAGATAGAGAGAGAGAGAGGGAAGACAGACACAATAGAACAGTGGTGCAAGCAGAACCTCGACCTATTTATGCTATGAGTGACCCAGAAGGAAGAGCTGTTTACTGCATTAAGCCTGGAGGTTGTTTAACCTGAATGACCAGGGAGTAGGGCTTTGTAATCAGCTTTAGTAAGCAGCCTGCTCACCAGTGAGACATACAGACTAAAGCGAATAGCAGTTGCTAAGCCTCAGTAATCTTCTGAAGGAAGAAGTTTAACATTATTCACTCTGACTCTGTAATAATGACCTAAAAACACTCACTTTGTTCTTTCTATAAAAAGACCTGGTCAACTGCAAATGTGTGACTGCTCAGGTAGTGTTTTAAAACTGTAACAGGAAGTGTTCTGACTGTAAAAGGAAGTGTTCTGACTGTAACACATGGTGCTTAAACTGTAACAGGAAGTGTTTTGACTGTAACAGATAGTGTTTAAACTGTAACAGGAAGTGTTTAAACTGTAACGGGAAGTGTTTTGACTGTAACAGATAGTGTTTAAACTGTAACAGGAAGTGTTTTGACTAACAGATAGTGTTTAAACTGTAACAGGAAGTGTTTTGACTATAAAATGTAGTGTTTAAACTGTAACAGGAAATGTTTTGACTAACGGATAATGTTTAAACTGTAACAGGAAGTGTTTTGACTATAAAATGTAGTGTTTAAACTGTAACAGGAAGTGTTTTGACTGTAACAGATAGTGTTTTGACTATAAAATGTAGTGTTTAAACTGTAACAGGAAGTGTTTTGACTATAAAATGTAGTGTTTAAACTGTAACAGGAAGTGTTTTGACTATAAAATGTAGTGTTTAAACTGTAACAGGAAGTGTTTTGACTATAAAATGTAGTGTTTAAACTGTAACAGGAAGTGTTTTGACTGTAACAGAGTGTTTTGACTATAAAATGTAGTGTTAACTGTAACAGGAAGTGTTTTGACTATAAAATGTAGTGTTTAAACTGTAACAGGAAGTGTTTTGACTATAAAATGTAGTGTTTAAACTGTAACAGGAAATGTTTTGACTAACGGATAATGTTTAAACTGTAACAGGAAGTGTTTTGACTATAAAATGTAGTGTTTAAACTGTAACAGGAAGTGTTTTGACTGTAACAGATAGTGTTTTGACTATAAAATGTAGTGTTTAAACTGTAACAGGAAGTGTTTTGACTATAAAATGTAGTGTTTAAACTGTAACAGGAAGTGTTTTGACTATAAAATGTAGTGTTTAAACTGTAACAGGAAGTGTTTTGACTATAAAATGTAGTGTTTAAACTGTAACAGGAAGTGTTTTGACTATAAAATGTAGTGTTTAAACTGTAACAGGAAGTGTTTTGACTATAAAATGTAGTGTTTTAACTGTAACAGGAAGTGTTTTGACTATAAAATGTAGTGTTTAAACTGTAACAGGAAGTGTTTTGACTATAAAATGTAGTGTTTAAACTGTAACAGGAAGTGTTTTGACTGTAACAGATAGTGTTTTGACTATAAAATGTAGTGTTTAAACTGTAACAGGAAGTGTTTTGACTATAAAATGTAGTGTTTAAACTGTAACAGGAAGTGTTTTGACTGTAACAGATAGTGTTTTGACTATAAAATGTAGTGTTTAAACTGTAACAGGAAGTGTTTTGACTATAAAATGTAGTGTTTAAACTGTAACAGGAAGTGTTTTGACTATAAAATGTAGTGTTTAAACTGTAACAGGAAGTGTTTTGACTATAAAATGTAGTGTTTTAACTGTAACAGGAAGTGTTTTTACTGTAACAAATAGTGTTTTGACTATAAGATGTAGTGTTTAAACTGTAACAGGAAGTGTTTTGACTATAAAATGTAGTGTGTAAACTGTAACAGGAAGTGTTTTGACTGTAACAGATAGTGTTTTGACTATAAAATGTAGTGTTTAAACTGTAACGGGAAGTGTTTTGACCGTAACAGATAGTGTTTTAACTGTAACAGGAAGTGTTTTAACTATAAAATGTAGTGTTTTCACTGTAACAGGAAGTGTTTTAATTCTAACAGGTAGTGCATTTCAGTCAGATTAAAAAAAACAGGAATAACTCACCACTGCTGTGGTTGTGGCTACTCCAAGTGATGCCCAGCTCAGTACAAGTGTCAGCATACCTAACACCATAACACTGAAACACAGAAAGAGATAAAGGTTTGGTAAGTGGCCATAGAAAGGATGTACTTTACTGTATATAGATACAGCTCTCCCAGTTAGGTACTGTATGTAGATACAGTTATCACTATATTACACAAATACTTCAAGCAGCTATTGAGGTTTACCTTAAAAAAATAAAAACAAGGAATTAAAGAGATAGGGAGAAAACAAGGACATGCACTGAATATTGAGCTTATACCATGAGGTGGGTTCCAGTGGTTACACCATGAACTACAAAAACATGGAAATGGATTGTTTCATCTTGAAATCCACCTCTTATCACTGGCCATGAACTGTAATCAGAGTGCAGTTATGCACGTGGAGTGATGCTTTAATATCGATACTATGCACATTAGTATTCTGACCTTAGATGAAGGATGGACTTACCTGCTATTCAGACAGTTGTGCTTTGATAAATTGTTTAAACTCAATGTCAAATAGAAATAGATGTTTTCAGCTATAAATACACTCAAGGACTATGGAATGCCAGTAATGGCACAATTAATTGATTCATTTTATGAACCCTGTAAAATCCAGAGGAAAAAGCATCATACTCAAAAACACTGCTTGTGAAATTCTAAAAATGATCAATATATATATATATATATATATATATATATATATATATATATATATTTGAAGTGAGCTGTAACAACTGCATCTTTTATTATAGCATGTTTTCATTAATGAAAGAGTGTATAAGATGAACAAAAGCTTTGGCTAAATTTTCTTAACAATAAATCAAACAAGAAAATGAAACATATGATAAAATAGATTACATCCTGCACTTCATTAATATTCCATAACCCCAATTTAGTATCTTGTCAGATTAAATGTTATGCACAGTTAACGGTCAGCACACATTATCAGAAATTAAAAGATTTTCATGGTCTGTCCAGTCCCGTGACCCAACATACAATGCAGCATTTTCAGGCTACAATAAAAGGGGTCAAATTTATGTGGACACTTGACTGTCTTTTTGAACATCCCACTCCAGATTTATTCTCTACTGTTCTAATCTCCACACTTCTGGGAAGGCCTTCAACCAGATTTTGGTGCATGGCTGTGGGGAAGTTTTTTTCATTCAGCCAAAAGTGCATTAGTGTGGTCAGACACTGATTTGGGTGCAGGTTTGCGTCCCTTCACTGCGTCCAGTGTAGGAAACTGCAGATGTGTGATTCCTTTGTGGTAGACGTTTGAGGAAGGTCCATATATGTGTGCAATGGTCAGGTGTTTACAAACCTTGGGCCGTACAGCGTATCAGCCGATGTACTTCTAGTTCATTGTTAAACAAACGTGCTTATTTCTTAAGCTGCCAAATAATGAGGGTGGGAGCCAGACTGTTAAATTAAGCCAGATTTGCAGTGATTAATGTGATAATTATGTCTAGAACTATTCATGCAGCCCCTATGTAAATTGAATGAAAGAGTAGGTTTTGGTCTTCTGGATCTGCAATTATACCTTTGGGCAGTGTAAACAAATGGTATTATCAGCTGGGTACAGACTCAAGAAAATGAGTGACGGCCACAAATTGAGGAACAGGCCATTTACCCAGTACTATTATCATCACTACCCTTTATAAATAACATCAACATGTAGATGGTTGCGTAAAAGCATATCTGATTCATAACGTAATGAAAGCTCGGCTGTAAATAATGGAATTTTACCATCATGAAGTGGAAAAGCTAAGGTTTAACTCTAAAATCTTTCTCTAAATTAAAGCAAGAATTTGATATTGACAAACAAAAAAGATTTTGATAAATACCTTGACATTTAATAAATTACCTTGTAATAAGAAATATCTAAATTAGAAAACAATTTAGAGAATATGTCAGTACTGATAGGAAAAATGTTCAATTCTAGGAGCCCAAGCTGCCTCATCTGCACTGTTATTGAAAAGTGTATGGCAAAAGGGTCTTTAGATACAAATTAAATGATGACCAGTGGGATAATTTACACATGTTTCATAAACGTGTAGCAGTTGACAGCAGGCAATAAAAAGTAATCTGCTTTCCAGCTCTGAATACAGACTAAAATATCAACTCCCAGAATCAGTATTGGCCAGTAGTAATCTTCCAATTGGCTACTTTTCAACTTTCCGACGTCCCAATTTAATCGCCCAGTTACAAAATTACCTATAAACATATGCGGTACTGGCATGCCAAAACCCAGTTGGTGATGAAAGAATGGTTTGCAATGCAAAACATGAAGGTGAGTTTGCATGTTTATGGTTTATTTTAGGCATCTGGATCTGCTTCTAATTTTATTTGTCATTATATTTTGGGGTTTTTGGGTGGCTTGGTGGTGTAATGGATAGCATCATCACCTCATCATCTGGAGCTCGTGTTTCACTTGTTCAATCTGTGGCTTTCCTCCAGGTTCTCCCCTGTATTCCCACTTCCCAAAATCATGCTGGTAAGTGGAGTGAATGCTATGATAAATTGCTCCTATGTCTGAATTAGTGTGTGAATGTTTGTGCACAGAGCTCTACAGTGAACTGGAATCTCACTAAGACATACTCCCACTGTATTCCCAGTGTTTCTGGCTGAGGTTCCAGAACCAGTACAACCCTGGCCAGTATAAAGTAATTACTGAGGATGCATGAATAAATTAACTATGCTTTTCTTTAGCTGTTGTTCCAACAATCTTATCTGTCAACACTGGCTGTATAGCACTTGATTTTGCCACATTTTTATTTTGCTGTTTTGTTTGCTTTAATCACAAATCGTTTCAATAATTATGTTTCATCATGTTCCCTAGATTGTTCCCCATTATTCCATGTAAATATTGACGAGCACATCTTGGTAAACCCATAATCTGACACGGTTTTATACCAATTTTATAATTCATCAAAAGAATGGCAGAAAACTTATCTTCAAGCTCTGAGATGGTCAGAATGCTCAAATAAAATTCAGAAATATTAGTACTGTTGAAATAGCCTGGAATTATGTATTAGGCAAGCCTAGAATTATGATCACATTTACCAAGGGATATTGTCCAGCCCTAGCATGTTTATGTGCATAGATGAGAGGAAGAGGGAGAGAATAATTGAGGGAGAAAGAGAAGGAGAGAAAGAAATAAAATAGTGCAAACGACTCCCTGATGGGCGCAAAAATGTAGCCGAGGTTTTCACGAACCAAATCTCTTTTCTGATGATGGTCTTAAAAGCACCAATAAAGTGGACTGGAAGCACTTAAAAATTAGTTAAAGGCGCACTCGTGCACAGACACACACTCTAACGCACACGCATACACACACATCCTGGCAGAGCGATCAATAGGCATTAGTGGAGTAAGTGGACGGAGCAGGGAGAGAGAGACAAGGATGAATGTATGAGAAATGAGAGAGCTGAGAGAAGGGAGTAGCCAGCATGTGAGAGTCATGCTAACCACACTGCCAGTTCACAGCCAGCTTGTTTTTATAATGCCACTGTGTGATGTCATTATATACCATTTGAACTATACGAGAGAGGACAAATTAATGTGTGAAGCTTTTAAATGTGATCTGACCAGACAGAAGTGACCACACAGCTGTTTCAGCTGCAGGGAAGACAGATGGGTAGATAAAAACTAATAACGCACAGGAAGGAAGGTATTTAAAAATAAGCCATCTTCTGATGACTAACTGCTGTGGAATTAAAGGTGCTGAGAGATGTGCACGCTATAGCGTATTTACATAATTTATATTTATTGTCTTTTATCTTAATCTTAATGTGTGAAACAAAAGATACATATAAGATATATGATATATATAGCATTATTGCATCACGTTCTCTGTATAAGCTCCAGATTTGTTCAGATTTGTACCACACTTGCTAGATATATGCTGGAAATATAAATAGCGCAGCCACAGAAAGACTGCACTGATCCCACAAGTGCCTGAGAATAAAGTTGGTTAGTTTATACGGTCTAATCCCTTCATCTGTTAGCGGTAAAGTAAGGAAAGCCATAAGGTGTCACTCGACCCAAACTGGCACACATATGCTGAATACATATGCTAAAACCTAATATCACTATGGATTTTGCATACTTACTACATACAGACATTCACTGGTCACTTTATTAAGAACATAAAGTGCTTATTCATGCAATTATCCAATTAGCCGATCGTGTGCCAATAGATAGATGCATGAAATCATGCAGATACAGGTCAGGGCTTCAGTTAATGCTCACATTAAATAATAGAATAGGGGAGGAAAAATGTTGTCTCTCTGGCTTTGTCTATATTGAGTATCTCAGAATCTACTGAAAGCTGTTATGATTACACAGAAAACACAGGTGTGGGGGAAAAAAAGGAAATGTGGTAATGCCTTGTTGATGAGAGAGAAGAATGATGACAGGAAGGCTATGGTAACTGAAATAACAACTATTTGCAACTGTGGTAAGCAGAAAACACTGAGCCTTGAGGTAGATGGACTCTAATAACATGAACCTAAGCAAACAGCAAGCACAGACTCACCAAAACTGGACAGGGGGAAATTGGAGAAAGGCCAGTCAGTGTTTTTTTTTTTTCATTTTTTCAAGCTGTCCAGTTCGGGTGAACCTGTGCCTACTGTAGTCTTACATTTAAAAAAAGGATTATTGTTTATGTCCCCTTTTCTCTATGAAGCAAGAGCCATTCGGCTATGTTTTGATGGACTTACAGTATACATCTATAATCAGAACATTTGAGCATGTCATGTCAACTGTCACTGGCAGAAATAGAAAACATATTTTAAAAGATTTCATGAATTTTGGTATAAGACAGTAAGTGCATATACAGACACAGGGGAGATCTGTGCTCACTTAGTAAGTATCAGAAACATGAGAAGCACTCACAGAGCGAGCAGCCAGCGAGAATGCTTCGCCAGTCCTAAACAGCATCCCAGACAGATGACCAGGTCTAGAATCAGCAGCAGGAGATACATCAGCCATCTGAAAGAAGCAGAATCAAATTATACATAGAATCATATATCACTGGCTCTTTCACAGGAATGAACTGTAAATGTACAACACAGTGTAGCATTTAAAAGGGATGTAATTTATAACACAGGTTTCATGTGTGTGTGTATATGTGTGTGTATGTTTTTAATAATTTAGTAGTACAAATCCATAGACATAAGAATTTCATGAGCTAGAGAACAGATACTATGGGCATCAGTCCTCTATGAGAGTGTGTCTGCTCCTATTGGTGTGTTTTAATCTAGAGCAACCGACGCCAACTTGTTTGGACCAATCCAGTTCACAAATAAGTCATGTTTAACCGGTCAGCATAGTAGCTATTTGATTACAGCTAAACAGACTGATGATCAACTAATCAGCCTCTAATCTCTTCTCATGTATATTGTATTGGATCCAGGTATTCAGAACAGCAACAGCAATGCTGCAGCATGTAGGTAAAGCCATGATCCTATACTCATACGCCTTGAGACAGAAAGACTGAGGAAGTTGGCTGATTCGATTTGCCCTGTGAGTAATGCAGGAAGAAGGTGTGCACATTCTCGCTCAATACCACAGTCCTCCGGTCACCAGAAACACGAGCCCTTCATCAATAAGACTGCTGCTAGTTCATAACACACTAGTCTACAAGCGGGAATGCGATCTTCATAGAGAATATATGAGTCTATTCGCCATGCCTAACAGCTCTGAAAGGGCAGTGGAAATGAGGGACTGCTTTAAAGGCTGGATAAAGGTCAATGGCACAAGTGACTCCTACATAATTCTGTGCTAGTTAATGGCGCTTGTCTGCAGGCCAGAAATCTGCTGGGGCTGTTAATAGCACACATGTGATGGAGAAAGGCAGTGACCATTATAATCTGTCACATGCAAGCCACGTACGTTAAAATACTAAGAGCGTACTCTCCTGAGAATTAAATAACAAAAAAATGTTGGAAGTAAGGCTTGCAGGAATTGTCCAAGGCATGGAGCAATTTTGGATCTAATAATCCATTCGAATAATTGCCCAGGACTCAAATTGCATTTATTCAGCATCAGGAAGCACTTTGTCCTGGTTATAGTGGACCTGGGAATACACCCAGGCCGCCATTCATACACTCACATTCAAACATAAGGAATATTACATAAACAGTCTGCCTAACAGAGACAAAAAGCAAAACTCCACAGTAGGATACAAAATGGGCACCCTGGTGATGTCAGGTGCTCCCCACCACCTCCTCAAACTGCAGTCTCAAAAATAACTCATAAAGATGTAGTACTAAGGCCATTAACCCCATGAAAGTCACCTGTAGTACTCCATGTAGCTGGCCTTGTCAGCAACTGTTGCAATGTCCTGTCTGGCATGGCTGATGTTGGGCATGGCAGTGAGCTGTCGGATGATATTGTCAGCCATCTGCTGCATGAAACGAACTGTCTGGGTGTAGTCCTGCCGAGGCGAAAAGATCTCATCCAGACGTGCAAGGTGCTCCTTTAACCGCAGCTGCATGTTGCTCAAAGAGCCAGCCACCTAAAAGAGGAGAGAGCCAAGAGTACACTGTGGATCTGAAGCCAGGGTCAAGCCTCATAAAGAACGTGTTTGTATCATTTCACCATTTATCATTTCACTTTTTTTCTCATGTATTCAGTTAAACCAGATTCGTTCTGCACATTTATACAAACAACCTTTTGTGTCTGCATGTTGATGACCGAAAACCGAGAGAGCCGTATTTAACAAACTTCTCAAAAGCTGTAATCCAGGATCATCTTCTAATGGATATGATTACCATGTGCAAATCTGTTTATAAACATGGGCTCGAGCCAGTCATTTTGGTCCAGAATGGCTGCTGGACAACTAGCACAGCCACACAGCTGCACACTTTCAAATCAGCCTGCAATCTAAAACAATCCCAGCCTAAATCTGCTGGAGATAAAGATCAATGAAGAGTTATTATCATGTAATAGCCCAAAAGAACACAATTTATAAAATGAATTTGGTTTGTGTTCTCAAAAGTTTGAAGTAAGGAATGAAACATGATAGATTTCAGGAAAATAATCATGTTATCGCTTGCGTTATAACATTGCTCACTTTAAAAAAAAATTAAAAAATTGTTTATTTTTTTAAATTAACACCCTTGTTGAATTTTGCCCCAGAATCTACCATAGCTAATATGAAAGCTTATATCCACCAAGCATGCCAAAGCCATTAAGACCTTATTGTACCTTACTAGTAATGTGCATCAATACATTAGTTCAACTACACCAACGTTAATAATTAAGACTTTTGCTTTTGTAATTGAATACTGGACTGGGTGATGTAAATATTCAAAGCAAAGCACTGGTGAATATTCTGTAATGGCACAGCTCTAACACTATTTCTGACAAATTTAATTTAACTGACAGGTTTATATTAATGCGCTCATTCACGAGGAACTGTATGGCGGATTATCTACATAATCGAAGACTAATATTAAACAGACCAAGCGTATGTTATTTAACATAGAAATATGTCATAGATTGATATCAGATAGATATCTTCTGTTATTTAACAATTATGGAAGGAATCTTAGCTGTCAATAGTCAGTTATCATCAGGACGGAGGACTGTGTGCTTTTTGTAACATCACAGTTTACAGAAATGTATTTATTGTCTTGTAGTAAGAGCAAGGCGAGCTAAGAAGCAATTGTTTATAACTACTACACAGTGAGTAATAACAGTAAGGTAAAGTAAAAGAGTAAAAAAATGAATAAAAAAAACACACCTGCTGCTAAAAGTATATAATCCACCACTCCACTTTCCATCAGATCACATCAAACCTCCCTCTCGTTGGTTATTGCTCAATATCTGCACATCCTGTGTATTTTATTCATTACCTAATATTGATATTGCAGTCATTCTCTTGACATAGCATATGCATTATCACTGTTTTTATTCCACTGACCAAATCCATTATTTCTCACAACTGGCCAGTAAAATTGTCAAATGTTTTCAAGTATCAGAATACCCTCCTTTTTTTTAAATGACCTTGCAAATCGTTAGCTCTTGCTCGGTACTTTTCAGTCCCTCCTTTCTTTCTACGAGACATTAGGCTGCTTGTGTCCTCCCTCCATTTACAATCTCCCGGGACTAATTCCAATTTATCTTCAAAAGTCTTATAAGCAGGTCCTCATAAAGAGTGTTTCTGTGCTTCTTAATAGGCTCGAATGTGGTGCTTGTAAATCTAAGTACTAAAGATAGCGTAATCTTTATGGTACTTAAATTGTAACTCAAATAAAACACGTTCATAATTCCATCACAGCAACTCAGTTACAACGAAATCTGCATATCAGGCGACAAATCAACTCTGTATGCGTAGCTTATAGTTATGTATTCAGCCTTGCCTTATGTTTTGTCCACTTCACTTGCCCTGATAATGCAGTCCTTATCATTAAAGGGCTTTTAAGATACTAAAACATGAGTATGGTGAGTTGGATAAAAATGCCAGGAATCACCTGCTTTAGATCAGAGTGGACAGGCGTCAGCAGGGATTAGAAACCGCCATGACTCCTGTGGCTAAAGAGATTGAGAGTCGAATGGAGTTTATCCAATTCTCTGTGGCACTTCCTATGAACCCAACCAGGGATCCAAACTGTGCTGCAAGGAAGCTGTTTTTAAAAAGCTCTGAAAAAAGTAATGCCTTGTGGAGTCTGAGGCTTGAAAACATGACACAGCCATTGAATAGGCTGTGAGAGAGGATGGGTGCCCCAGAGATAACCATCATCTTATCACACAATCCAGACAACTGCGAAGTAAGCTAAGATAAGACAGAATTCTCTCATCTCACTCTACAGGCAGTTTTGTAAAGAAAGAATTTACAGCAAAATACTTTTTTTTAATCTCAAATTTGTTTGAGTTGTCCCTCAGTCACACAGCATTTGCTATTTGATTTGCTGATTCTTGTACAGTTTAGAAGAGAACATTCGCTTTCTTTTTAATCAAATCATTTCAGACATCTCATATGATGTATCTTAAGTCATTAAACAAGGAACCGATTTATGAGAGCTACATGGAAGAACCAAGGCACTAAAGTGGAATTTCCCTAAAAATAAGGATGGCTCTGCACAACACAGGCTTCTTTATTCTGGCTCTTCATGTTATCGCAATATTGGACTTCGTGTTCCTTGTTCTTGATTCCTCATTTGTTCTTTGTTTCACAAGGGAACCTTCAAGCTTCTCATGAAACTAATTCATGCTCATGCTCAAGAATTGTTATGGTATTTTTATTGTGTTTAAGTGTGGAGACAAGCTAAAACAGTAAAGTTGTTTAAGGTCTATACTAAGTGACAGAAATAGTCAGATGGTCCGTGTGCATCGGTAAGGGAAACCCTCCTTTTTTTAAAAAAAATTACTTTGCAGATCATTAGCTCTTGATTTATACTTTTGCAGTCCCTCCTTTCTTTTTACAGGACATTAGGCTGCTTGTGTCCTCCCTCCATTTACAATCTCTGGGACTAATTCCAACTTATGTTCAAAGTCTTATATGCTGGTCCTCTAATGCAATGCCACATTATGTATTTGTATGTATAATGCTCTAAATAGGCATATGTAAAGGTGCACATCTTTTCTTTTCTTTTTTTTTACCCCTCACCCATCTACTATTTGTGATCTGCCCAGGATATACCACCAGGATATAAGTAATCCACCATGACCCTGACCAGGTAGTTACTAAAGGGTGAATATGAATGAACAATGAAAAAGCATTTAAGGAACATGGAATATCTTTCTTTGTCTCTCTCGTTTGGAGCTTGCTTTCTGACCTCTGCTTGTGCACCACCTATTCATATATCATGCGGCATCTATGCAATTAATAAATATTGGAAAAAACATTGCAGGGTTTCGAAAATGGTCTAGTTTTGGTGAACCTGTGCCCGCTGCCACCATAAATTTCCGTTCTTGGCAAAGAGGAGTGGAACCCGATGTAGTCTTCTGCTATTGCAGCCCATCCGACTCGGAGGCTGGCGTGTTGATGCTTTTTTTCTTTTCAGTATAGCTCCGAAGACTGATTATTTGAGCTACTGTAGCATTTCTGTCTGCTTGAAAGGGTCGGGCCATTCTCCTCTGACCTTTCTCATTAACACTTTCCATCTACATCACTGGATGTATTTTGATTTTCACACCATTCTCTGTAAACTCTTGTGTGTGAAAATGCCAGCGTGTCACCAACCTTTCATCATTCATTCTACACTCCCTGAGATCAATCCCCACCCATTCTGATGTTTGATGTGAATCTTAACTGAAGCACTTGGCCTGTATCTGCATGATTTTATGTACTGTGTTGCTACTAGATGATTGGCAGATTGAATAATTGCATGAAGCAAGGGATACAAGTATTTCTATTAAAGTGACATGTGAGCATATATACAGAATGGAAAAGTTCTATAAACCGGGTTGTATTGTGTGTGTGTGTGTGTGTGTGTGCTTGTGTGTGTAGTGTGTATGCATTATTACCCCTCAGGCAACACAGTAATATGATGCAGCAAATGAAACACACTCTTACCTGACTATCGATGCCAGCCAAAGTGTTATTGGTGTTATAGAGTGAATAGGTCATTTGGTAGATGCCATCGTTGGTTTCGCTGTTTCCATAGAAACCCACTCCCACTGCAGAACTGAGAGAGAAAAAGGTACATTTTCTATTATAAAGACTTTTCCAGGTTTTTCACTAGCTGTGCATTGAATTATTTTTTACAGGCACAGGCTAATTGTTAAACTCTAGTATACAATTCCTCAAACTGAAAAAGAGGCCTCATATTCAAACTGAAAAAATATTCCAGAAATGTAAAGTTTAATATTTATAAAGGTTCATACAATAAGAAAGCAGGCTCTATGCGGACATTCACAAATAGCAGAATTGGTCAGGAATACATCTTCTGGCCATTTACTAGATATGTTCAACCACTTGTGGATCATAAAACACAAAATCCACCCAAGAACAAACTACAGTATCAAGGCACAAACCCACCCTCCTCCCACCGGCAAGATTTAACGTCTGTATTTGAAATCTGGTCTCGGTGAAGTATTCGTATTTCTCATCCTGCTCTATCCTTCCTTGCGCTTGATGCCTCTCACCGCTTCTGCGTATTAGTTTCGAAGAAGATGCTATCACTTCGAAACAGTAAAAAAAAAAAAAAACCTGTACTAGATTATCCTCTCCTACTATTGGAAAAGTATTGCCTGTTGAATCACAACATACCTCAGAGGCACTGTGAAAGCACTTAAAAGTCACTTTTCCTTTTATTTTCTAATCAAATAAAACCTGAAATACGTTCTGAAGTCCTTCCCAGAAGCCTTATCCTCAATAGATAAATATCACTACTCGCCTTCAATTATTACTCAGCGTCCCTCGCTACCCGAAAGCTGCTTGCGCATTCACATGAATGATGACATCATTTTGTGTATCAGATCAAACAGAAGTTGCATTTTTCAGGGGTCAGCAGTTAGCTCAGTGGCACGAGTAATAAGCAGATTCGCATGTGAAACCGTAATCAATCACAGCACATGTATAGGTTTCACAATAAAGGATAAGGGAAGGTGGTGAATCATAAATTACTTAAAAAAAAAAGAGTTTAATGGGTGTAGATACTAATAATGGGTGTGTTTGTCTGACCATCACTGTTTCTTTGTGGCAAGGTTACTCATCATAATCCAGATCTATCCATGCTCTAGTACCTGTGCTTCCAATCCAAAAACATTACCAAAAGGAAAGACGACAAGGAACTTCATAACTATCCAGTATGAAAATCCAGTATATACCCTGCCTATAATAAAATTCTCTGACGCTATGCTGTTTCATCAAAATTTGAATGACAAAATATAGAAAAGAAAAAATAGCCATCCACGTCTCTTGTAAATGCTTTTGACACCTAGTTTTACTGTCGATTTCACACATATGCAAATAAAACAGGCATATTGTATATTAATGGTACTGTGATGTTGTTTGTTTACTTCACACAACCATTCAGAGACTTTTAGACACACATCATATTTGATCTTGAGCTTAATTTGCCAACTCTATAATGGAAGCTATTCAATATTCATCTTTAAACTGTGAAATAAAATCGCCCCTCAAATCCAACAGAAAAGGGCCATTTGAAGAATTTACATAGTTCAGAAGATTGTTGTATCATATTGTCCGGTAGAAAAGCAATTTTATCCAGAGACAGTGTTATGATTCTATAATGACTAATCACAATAGTTCGCAATATTTCGAGCTACACCCACAGCACAGCTTTTCACACATGGCAGCCTAGCTTGAAGGGTAACAAGTTTCAGCGTGGGTGTTTAGGTATGACACGGCTCAGAGAGCAATGAAAAGAGACAAACCATGAGATCACAGCGCATTTATTATCTCTTGTCATAACGCAGTGTCTTTTGGAAATGTGCTTAACACCTGTCCGTAGCACAAATAGACACAAATGTTATTCAAACTGACATAAACACATAGACAAAAAAAACCACAAACAAACTTCTGTCGGTTTCACACTGTTAGGAACAAAAGTGGTTTAAAGTCCCAAATAATGTAAACACAGGAAATCCACAGGAGGACAATAGAGGCTGAACAGATGGACCATGCAGCCCTGCTGTTAGATCTCCTCCACAAAGTGGGTGGGAGCAGCAAGAGAAGTCCTCTGCCTGTTACATATCCTCTCACAGGGAGCGGTGTGTGTGTGTGTGTGTGTGTGTGTGTGTAGACGACCATCCTGTCTCTGGAGCCTCCTAATCATGATGGATGTCACACTCTCTCTCTCTGTCTAGGCCAGCTTTAGCCTGTGTTAGTGAGTTCTCCATATTCCCTGCTTCTCCCACAGCCCACAATAAAAGAGTTTCATTACATTACATCTTGCTTAAAGCTTGCATATTTTTGCACTTTTCCTTAACTAATTAAATTAGCAGATACTGTGAATATGAATAGATAGGGAATTAGGAGTCTGTGGCTGTGTTCATTTATGAAGAATAATGCACAAAAACCCAACAAAGAAATAAAAAGTGCCTACGTTCTTACACTAAGCAGCTGATTGGTTGTTGGAGGGTAGAACAAGATCAGGCTTCAGAAACATCCCCATTTCCTACAGCTGGGCTTTCAGCTATCTCTGCATATAATGGGTTTGGTTATATGATCAGAGTTCTGTGGACAGCATAACTGACCACTCCCTAGACTCTCTGTGCTGCAGCTACAGAGATAATAAAAAATTAGCAAGGAATTCAGATGAATATGTAACGAGGTTCCGGCATTCAGAGAAACAGAACAACAATGCGCATCTTGACTAAACAATCAGTTATTCTCTGAATAGAGAAGAAAAGCTGGAATATATTCACTTAACCTAATCTGTCTAACACATTCGTTCAGTTCGTTCATCCTCCATGAACATGGACCAGACTGTCAATGCTTAGTCGACATGATTGATTGATTGCATCAATAATGAAAATTGAAAGATGTGGCTCATATATTCGAAATGTATTCTGTATGTATTCAAGCTAATGGATAAACATAGGTTGTCTATTCATGTTTATGTTGCAGCAATTGAACATGTTGAAGAGTCGTACAAGCTTTCTACTTTGATTGAACCATGAGATATGGCCAAAAGCCTTGAAAGATGTTTTCAAATAAATGAACTACTGATTCTGTATAATCTTCCTCAGCCACAATTAAAGAAGCCCTGCAACATCCTCATCTCAATGCACACCAGTCTTAATTTAATGTGCTTTAATAAACACAATAACACGGCTTACTGTTTACTGCCCAGTCCATTTGTTTGATGGACAGCTCCTACGTCCTACTCTTTTGAAATACTACATATGCTCAAGGCTTTCCATTGTTTGTGAGGGATGGTGCATATAAAACATTCAAAGCTAACAAATTAGAAACCATGCTTTAGTTGCTTCTAGTGTCATGATAGGGATGAGAGAGAGAGACAAAGAGAGAGAGAGAGGGAGAGTGAGTGAGAGAGAGAGAGAGAGAGAGAGGCATTTAACACCACAAGGATCTCTGTGTTTAGAAGTGGAATGTTAACAGCCCTGTCACATGATTAAATCAAACCCTCTAATTCAATTAGACACTTTGTGAAAACTCCTTGTATTAGAAGAAGCAATGTATTGTGAGCTTTTTAAGCATTTTAAGCATTTATTGGAGCGGTAAAGAAATGGTGACAGTAGGAGGGAAGACCAAAATGCAAAAGTTGTTCACATATAATATAATTCTCTGTGCATAAATCACAAGTGGAACTGCTAATGTCTTTCTGCTTACTACTCAGACCAAGGACATTGCGTCCTCGCTTACTTCCTGTCACTACTCCTCCTAGGGGGACTCATAGGGACTTTATGGTTTTGTTTATTCGGATGTACCTATCAAAAGACACATGCATTGTCAGGGTCTAGTGCAGGTGTAATGTGGGAATTATTTATTTATTTTTTATTTCATCTTTGTCTATTTTAGTTTGCAGAACCAGGCGTAGTGAATCATAAGTCTGGAGGAGGCTATTCCATCAAAGTGACAGCTGCAGCCCTGATGCATGATACTCTGTATAAGAGTAGGAGTGCAAAAGCTCACTGTTCCCACATTAGAACTAATCCACAGAAATAAGCAAATAAGCAAAGATTGAAAGTTTCAGGTTAGGTGTTACGAAGAACATTTGGTTTCAAACTAAAACTTTCCCACTCCCCACAAATTACTGCAGCACTGCAACTTCAGGTCTAAGCATAATTATCTCCTTATCCTTAAAAATACTGCACATAAATATCCATCAGTCAGCCCACATGACATATCACAGGTTAGAGTTTTATCCTCCCCCTCATTATTATCATCCTCACTAATTTTCTCAACAAGCAAAAAAAAAAGGGTATTGCAGGTCTTACTGCACTGTAAGCCAAAAACCTACAGCTGACAGCATGGTCCTCTAACTAAAACATCCATAGTCAAGCACAGACTGTGTGGTATTCTTTATATTTTTTCTTTATCACCTTTTCATACTAATGGAGGAGAACCAGAAATACAACAGTGAGCTAATTGGTCAGAAGGTGCTGACTGATTTTCTATAAAAGCATGCCTGACAGTGGTGCCAGCTGTATCACAGGTATACAGCATATTAATGCACTTATTTGAATATTTTCCTGTTTCTATAGAAACAACCGATTTACAGAGACTTATGTCAAGGCATACTAATGAACTAACTTGTTATTTAATTATTGTCACATTAAGCTTCCTGTGTTTAAGCATTTATGGAAGGATTTTGTAATAGTCGGTAAATTTTCGTCTACAGGACTTTCCACATGCTGTTGATTTGGTAACATGCATCTTATTTACTTCAAGAAAGAGGAAAAAAAATGTGTCTGGTGAGGAAATGATGTGAGGGAAAAGTTGTAATAAATAGTAAGTGACAACAGACACTAACTTCCCCCAAAACAAAACCACAATGTTGATAAAGTGATATATTTTTCTAAATCCAATTCTGATTTCATGTAAGATTATAAAACACTGACCCATGTGACTGGGACAAGCAGATTATGTATCTGGGCTATCTGTGCTCTTTCAGTGAGAGGTATGTACATGACTGCTCAGCACACTCCTAGGGTTTTGATATATTTCTTGGCGAGGTGACAAACTTTTAGTCCTATCACTTGACATCAGCTGATGTGCATGCAGAACTGCAATGTATCTGGAGTGTTTCAAGTACATTTTTTTGGGTGAAATGTCCAACTTTGTAGTCATCTATGCAATCCTTCTTTTCTTCCCATAACCCTACATGGCCTCATGAGATTGGGGCTAAACTATGAAATTGAGATGGATTTACTCACCATATGACCAGGCCCGTGATCACGGCCGCCCACGTGAAACAGCATGTGTCGGGTCTCTTGGTCTCCTCGGCCTCTTTCCTATGCCAGAAGCACAGGCAACTTAAATAGATGCCCAGCAGCAACAGGCTCAAGACCAGGCCCACAGCTGCTATGCAGGCCAGAAAGATCAGAGACTATAAAAAAGAGGTGCACACACACACACACACACACACAGCTACTTGAGAAAATTATAAAAAAAATAATATATGAAATATTTAATTGGTTACAAGTATGTAGTGCTGCATGTGTGTGTGTGTGTGTGTGTGTGTATGCAAGACAGAGAGAGAGAAAGAGAGAGAGAATTTGAACCTGTATGTTGTACAGAGTCATGAACGAATAAGGATGAACAGAGCAATTGCACAATATTATGGAAACCCATATGGATTCAGGCGAACGAGAAATTATCAGAGGATCGCTAAAAATGGAGAACCATGTGATATCAAGAGCAAAGTAAAATAGTTCCCTAGTCTTGTGACCTCTGAGTTACTACACCCTGAAGGAGAGGCACACGAAAGACAGAATGCTGAAGAGAACTGAGAAAATGAGCGAGGAGAAACCTCTGATTAGGAGCCTGCAGCCACAGCATGCATTCGAGCAGGCTAAACCATAAAACAATTACCGAGTGATAGCACATCTGAATAGCGCTCTTTTATACAGGGCTGTGGATTCCTCTAATGTCAATTACATCAGACTCCTGCTATTACACCAGCAAAGAGCAGCACTAATAAAGCAGCTCAGGTTGCGTAATAATAATAATAAAAAAAAAAAACTCTGCTGAAATTGGATATAGACTCTATTGCAAAATTATTCCGACACCTTGACATTTTGAACAAATATTTCCTTGCTTTAAGCTTTAGATAAAGTAAGGAACGATTATAGCCATAGTTATAATATTATAATATCATAGTTATTACAATATCATAATTATAATATGATCACTACGTAGCCATAAAAACACATTCTTATTTTTCACAGGGTATGTAACAAGCTGATTGCCAAGCTGCTAACAATATGTACCACTAGATCTCATCAAGAGGCATCATAATTGCCTGATGATGTTTAGTTATTACATTAATTTTGACAGCAGAGCATGGTGCATTATCAGATCACATTAAATTGCAGGAACGGGTATAAAGTCTGTAACACTGGCACTCAAACCTGGAGAGCTATCCAGAGAAAACCACAGAAGCAGATGCTACATACCCAAATCCTTTAAATGAGCAGTTATCAACCCACTCATTAAAACACTTGATTTTGTCCCTTGTCAGCTGTCAAAATACAGGCCCCTTCAGACTGTCAATCTTCCCTTTATCTCCAAGATCCTGAAAAGGTTGTAGCATAGCAGCTTAACTCGGTACACAGACAGTCTATTGTATCATTTTCAGTCACCTATTCTGGGCCTTATCGTGTTGTTTGTTCATACTGCAGTTTTTAATAACATAGATGACAATACCCTTTATGATAGAGTAAAGTTTAATGTTAATTAATACGATACAATGGAATAAAAATATTAAATGATTAAGTTGAATTTATGAAAACTCATAATACCACTGTCACCCAGAAGAGGACAGGTTACCTTTCGGCCACTCGAGATCTTCTACTCCAATCTTGGTGAACTATGTTCTCATGCACACTGCCCTGCTGGAACCAGTAAAAGGAAACTAATGCTACAGCAAACAAAGAAACCCTATACAATTCTCCATGTCCACCTTTGGGGACAGTTTGGTGAAGAGCTGCATGTAGGTGTGATGGCACTTTGTATACCATGTAGTCTATACTGTACCTGGGATGTGGTAGCTTAGTTGTTAAGGTGTTGGACTACTGATCGGATGGTTGTAAGTTTGAATCCCAAGCTGCTACCTCAGGGCCCCTGAGCAAGGTCCTTAACCATGAATTGCTCGGTTGTATAAAATCAGATAAAGTGTAAGTCACTCTAGATAAGGGTGTCTCCCAAATGCCAGAAAGTCTTATATAAATCAAATAAAATTGAACTGAATTGCATTAAGAAAAAAAAGGATGAGGCTAAAAAGTGAAATTTTTCCGCCAGAACACTGTATGGTCCTGGACTGGACAACTGTGCAGCCAGATATTTGAAACACACAAACATGCACCCTGAAACCTATTTTTAGATAGTTACCCTATTGTTATCAGAGGTGGTAATGTTCTCATGGTCTCAGAAGACATGCTGTGTGTAAATCACAATAAGCATAACACGCACTGTTGCCTTTTATAATGCCTCACTGGTGACATCCCTTCTTAACAAAAGCAATGAATGGCTATAACTTGTCAGCATGTGGGAATGAGATCATTGACCACAATTAAACGACCCTGTTCCTGATGTGTTCCTGTTTTTTACAATGCTGTGGACTCGCATCAATTACAGTAACAAGCCATGTTATCAGTGGGGTTTCATACCTTATTTACACTCACCTGTTTAAAATATATCCTCTCTTTATAACTGTGGTGGAAAAGAAAATCTCAGAATGCACAACAAACCAAACCCTGGGGCAAGACAGGTGACACTAACAGAAGACCCCAAGAGATTCACCAGGTTAAGTGAAACTGGACAGGAAGAGAGTGGCAGTCTTTATGTATTGAACTGCTGACACACGATTGGCTGATGATCGATTCTATGTGCCTCCTTACAGCTTCGGAAAACCAGGTTTGGTCCTGAGCTCGAGTTTACACGTTTTCCATAGGTTTTCTCCAGGTTATCCAGGGTTAAAGGGGCTAAACTGCCACCAGATCCACTACTACACTGACCAGGATGAATGATTTGTTAGTGAAGACAAACAAATAGTTATAATTTTATTTTCCCAAAGCAAACAGTAATTTAAAAAACAAGCAAAAATCTTGTGCAACATAGAGATTGTGAAATGAAAATATAAACAATTAAGCGACTAAGAGGTAATTATAAAAGAAAGGCTCTCTCTTCTCTTGTGATGTTCATTTCAGTTACTTACTTTGGTAATTAATGCAAATAAATTAAACACGTAGACAATCACTGAAGTGGAACTGAAGTCATGTAGTATCTGGTTAAGGCTAAAGTCATTTTACTACAGAAAAGTAAAATACAGTACATTTTTCTTTAGTGTTTGAGGAACAAAAATAACTTGTTATTCTCAATCCCTTCTGTATACATTACACAAATATATTAAAATACCAGAGTAACAATAGCATCATCGCGTTCAAGCACGAGGACCAGGGGTTTGTATTCAAGCCTGTAGACTGTCAAATGTGCGATCGATTGTAGTCTAATATAGTGTAAATCAACGAGTTGCTCTAGAAAGGAACTAACACTATAGGATTTCTTTCACTTCGGTGAGCTGATGGTGGAAGCAATTTTCATCTCCAGTACAATGTTAACTGCACTTACAGTCTGATAGCTCTTTTCTCTTCAAGTATCTACTTTACTGACAGGGTTACAAGAATCAGCAATTCTTGAGCTGAGGTAAGTGCGAAGGGGTAGGATGACAACACATTAAAACCTATCACAATAAAAATGTTACTGAAAGAAATAGACAAGCAAGCAACACACACACACACACACATACATACATATACGCACACACAGACTATATATAGAGGAAGAGCAAAACAGACATGAAAACCACCCAAGACTTGCGGTTATGAACCTTACTGCCAATGACCGCTCACAGCATTCACTAATTCACGATACTAAGAATATCTGCTTTATACAGTTATAAGATTTCTGTCAAACTGCAGATAAATACATTTGCATTCAGACTGGAAAACTAGCTCGCCTGCCAAAGTGGGAATTACAGCCCATTACCACACTCAACAAAAAGTTTCTTATACTACTAATACTTTATTAGTAATACTACTTTATTACTAATAAAAATATAAACAATTCAAGCCTGTCAAACAGATCGTATAGAATTGCGATCAGACTAAAGCACAGCAAAGCACAAACCAACTATCAATATTCTTCATTGATTCACTATAAAAAAAATAATTAAGCTTGCTGCCCATGCTACATTTTGAGTTGTGTGTGAGAAATGCTGACAATGACTTACTCATCAAATTAACTCTATTTATCCATACACATAGTGCACCAAAATAATTAAATATTCAATAAATTGAAAAACAAAACAGAACAGAACAAATAAAATTAAATTAAATTAAATTAAACACAATACTGGTATAAGAAACTAATTATTGCCAGAATGATGTATATCCCAGAGTTAATTCTCTTATCAGCCGGCCTAAAGAAAATTATTATTATTTTTTTTATTATTATAATAAACAATGTCATGTTTTTTAATCATTTATAGTAGCATTTAATGTAGTGGAACATCCATAAGAAAAGAACAGCTGTTCCCTCACCAGGTCCTCTTATTTACTCTCTTCTCTGAAATGAATAGCACAAAAAACAGTACCTTGTGTCAAAACAAGAAAATGTGAAGTCCTCTGTCTTTATGACTTTCTGATGGAAAATATAAGAGCCAGCTTCCATAGCTGTTAAATAAACGTCTCCTTTATAACACCACATCAATGATTATACATATTACTTTCTTAAATAACAACAAATCAGTTGATTATTAGTCTTAAATTATGCAGTGTCTGACATACAAGATACCGTGAATGAGTTGTTGCTAGAAAAAATGATAACGTTAGAAAAATGTATGGCATTAATCTAAAATCTGTGCTTTGAAATACAGCTCTCACTGATCTCAGAGCTACTGTTAGGGAAAATGAATCAACACCTTATGCTCTGTTAAAGCTGAGAATTCTCTCCATAGTTAAACGTAAGGTAGAAGTGGGAGAATATATCCATCTATCATGGAACTGAGGGAAATGATTCCCTTAGGAACACTCTAACTTGTGTTACTAATATGTGTACTAGAGCTATTTCTCAAGTTTGGACTCCATACCTGGATTTTATTGATTTTTGTTCAAGTACATTTTGAGTTTTGGTATGATATAAATCTAATGCAAGTCTTTATATATATATACAGTATCTCACAAAAAGTTAAGGATATTCGGCTTTCAGGTGAAATTTCAGGATGCACCTAAAATGCACTATAACCTTTACAGGTGAACTTAATTTGACCTTCTCTACACTTTTGAATGCACATGTCCAACTGTTCAGTGTTTCAGTACTTTTGCATAACTTGCTGTTCTCTAACAAGGTGCTTAACGGCAAAATTCACAACTAGTGATTGATCCATGAATTGACCAATACATTTTTTGGTTCAGTTAGAATTGGTATTTAAACAGTCCTCTTCATCATGCTGTTCACATTTTAACATCATGAGACCAAGACGACACCTAACAGTTGATCAACAGTACGTCGCCATTGCGAGGCTTCAAACAGGATGTTCTCAGAGGGAAGTGGCCACTGAGCTTAGAGTGTCACAGAGTGTCATCAGCAGGTTGCGACAGAGATACAGAGAGACTGGAAGAGTCACAGAAAGGCATAGAAGTGGACGTCCTTTGGCCACATCCCACACAGATGACCGCTTCATTGTGAACAGTGCCCTGCAGAACCGGATGATGAATGCCACTCAACTCCAGGCACATTTAAGGGAGGTGAGAGGCACCCAAGTGTCATGTCAGACCATTCGAAATCGTTTACATCAGTGTGGTCTGCATGCTAGATGCAAGGGTACCTGACCACACCACCAGGCACAGGCGTCGGGCCAGGGAGCATTTACGTTGGACGAGGGACCAGTGGGCCTCAGTGCTGTTCTCTGATGAAAGTTGATTCACGTTGAGCAGAAATGATGGCCGCCAACGATGTTGGAGACGTCAAGGAGAGTGCTATCCATCAGCCACTGTTGTGGTGGTGTTACAGTCTGGGCAGGTGTGTCTACTCAATACAGAACTGCCCTACATCTTGTGAATGGTACAGTGACAAGCCAATACTACCTGAATAACATCATTAATACAGTCATTGTGCCCCTGCATGAACAACACAGGCCTAATTTCATCTTCATGGACCACAATGCTCCAGCTCATTGAGGTCGCATCATTAGGGAACGGCTGCTGGAGGCTGGGGTACCTCAAATGGAGTGGCCTGCACTTTCTCCAGACCTGAATCCCATAGAAAACCTACGGGATCAGCTGAGTCACCGTATAGAGGCTTGTAACCCTGCACCCCAGAACCTCAATGACCTGAGGGCCGCCCTTCAAGAAGAGTGAAATGATATATATATATATATATATATATATATATATACATACACACACACACACACACACACAGATCAGGCATAACATTATGACCACCTGCCTAATATTGGTGTTGGTCCCCACTTTTGCTGCCAAAACAGCCCTAACCCATCATGCACCGTGCATTCTAACAGAACCAGCATTAACTTCTTCAGCAATTTGAGCAACAGTAGCTCGTCTGTTGGATCGGATCACACGGGCCAGCCTTTGCTCCCCACGTGCATCAGTGAGCCTTGGCCGCCCATGACCCTGTCATCAGTTAACCACTCTTCCTTCCTTGGATCACTTTTGATAGATACTGACCACTGCAGACCGGGAACACACCACAAGAGCAGCAGTTTTGGAGATGCTCTGATCCAGTCGTCTAGCCATCACAATTTGTCAAACTCGCTCAAATCCTCACGCTTGCCCATTTTTCCTGCTTCTAACACATTTAACTTTGAGGACAAAATGTTCACTTGCTGCCTAATATATCCCACCCACTAACAAGTATATATATATGTAGGTATATATATATATATATATATATATATATATATATATATATATATATAGAGAGAGAGAGAGAGAGAGAGAGAGAGCATTGTAAAAGATTGTTGGTTATGTTTAAGTGGTTAAAATGTTGATAAAAAGATGCAATAAAAAAGAAGAACTCAAAATTCAACAGTGCCGTGGTGTATAAGCATATAAAGGTAAAGAAAAAAGATGTTTTTTGTTAAAAAATCTAGTGGCTGCACATGAGCAGTGTAAGCTTTAAGGAAAAGGCTTAACATGGCTTAATGTAAAACAGCAACCAATAGGACGGATTAGGGAAAAGATTAATGTACAGTCAAGCTCTGCTTTATATTAAGATTCTCTGCTCATTCTTTTTGAAAGCAGACAAAAAAGTTTTCTATGATAAATGACTTCTGAGAGAAACTGGATGTTCCTAGGTATTGCAGTTATGTCACATTAAATTAACTTTTATAAATAACCGAATAATTCCAAATAAGTCCCAAAAAAGATTTTACATCATGTATAAAAATTTTCTCCTGCCTTAATCATAATTAATGAACCACAACACATTTGGTGGAGTCTGCATTTATTTTGCATGGGAGGCTAATATAATAAAAAATAGTGGAATATTTGACTTATGCCACCTGATAGAAATTAAAGAAGCAAATACTGAACACAAAACATGTTCAAGCTAATCTAAACCAGTCATGCACACTCATAACCACAATCACACCATCAAAATATTATGTACTTTTTGAATAACTCCTTTCCTTTTTGCTGCTATAATAACCTCCACTCTTCAGTTAAGGCTTTCAACTGTTGGTAATTAAGATGAACTTTTTGATCAGAAGGTCATGAGCTCAAATCCCAGCACCACCAAACTGCCACTGCTGAACCCTAGAACAAGGCCCTTAACCCTTAACCCCTCCATGTGATAAATAATAAATGTGTCTGCCAAATGCCATAAATGCGGACGTATATTTTAGATCAGGCCATGGAGTTTTGCCCATTCAGCCACAAGAGCATTAGTAAGGTCAGGCACTGATGTCCGGTGAGAAGGCCTGGCACAGGCCAGTGTTTCAATTCATCCCAAACATGCACATCAGGATCTGATAGCCAGGTATCCAGAAATCTTTAGGCCAAACAGTTTATGTAGAATCTTCTTTAAATATTTATTCTATTCAGTATTTAGTGCTCTTGCTCAACTGACCTGTGATGCGATGCTGCATGGTCGTTCTTTCGGTACACTAATGTTGAGTTACTTGGAATGGACTTCTTCATTTTATTTATGTCCCAGACGCTAATGAGAATGAGTCAACATTTATGCATGGATATAAACAGAAACATGGCCTTAGAGTAAGTTACTGATCTAGGACCAGTCTCTTCCTTTTCTTCTTAAGGCAAGACACTACAAGTAGACATTTTTGGTTCTTCAAATTTGTTAATAAACTGCATCTATAATATTTATAATAAAAATGTCAGTAATTATTTGACTGTTTTGTACACTCATGTCCACTGCATTATCTTGAAGCAGCCATTGAGGTCTGTCTATTTTTCTCGACAACACTATAAACTTGCTTCCTGATGTTTATAATGCAATTTATGTGTGATTATTATTATATACATGTAACATTCAGACATGTTACATCACCTTGTATTTTCAGATGTGTGTGTGTGTGTGTGTGTGTGTGTGCACGTGTGTGTATTCATTCAGAACCAAAACGCTTAGTTTATAGCTGCCATGAATTCATGAAATGTTATTATAAATGTTATTACATGTTATTACCTATTACAAAGTAAGTTCCCAAAATGTTGAATTTTGTTGTAGTTACATTTTATACTGGAAATATACATCATTTGTTAGTTGAACAATTAAACAATATAGATTTTAAGTATGTAAAGGGGTGCGTATTCACAGGGAGGAAAAAGATATATTTTATTCCAACATGATGCAAATACTAGATATTAGGTGTTATTAAGTACGCAAATGGACGAATATTGAACTAGACCAAGCTCCAAAGCAACAAAATAATACTTGCAAGAATTTAAGAAACAACATCAACAACATCTGTAATGTCTTTCCTTCGATTTTTATGGCTGTTTCAGAAACAGTGCAGCTGCTGAACGCCTTTCCCTTGAGATGTCCGTGCTTTCCAGTATTAAAAAAATTAAATAAAAAAATAAAAATAAAATGGTATCATGTCGTTGTCCTTACTTTTAAGCAAAAAAAATAAAAAATAAAAATAGTAAGCACACACGTGAAGCTATTTTTATGTTTAAAAAAAAGAAAAAGTTTGAACGTCTCGCGCTGGCCTGAAAGCCCAGTTACTAAGGCAGGCAGTCACGCGCTCTCTCTCCTGAGATACAGAGAAACCAGAACGCGCTTCATTCCACTGCAAAAATAGCCAACTCTCTGATATTCACCATACCTTTAATTCATGTGTGATGTAAATAAATATTAAACTGACCTGCTGGTAGTTTACTTCCCCGGGTTTAAAGGCACTATCAATTGATTGGAAATGAAAATTAACGTGTGGGAAGTTGTGAAGCCAGTAAGTCCACCACGGGGCGACGTAGTCTTGTCGAGCGGACGCCATCCTGACTTAAATAAATCCTCACTCTCCACTTTTGAGCGAATTAAAATGAATAAAACGGGAAAGTATGCCCTTTCTCACTCTCTCTTTCTCATGTATCAGAGCAATGGGAAACGCTGCCTAAACGCATTTCCTCTTTTTAACATATAACACCCAGGAGCAGCTGGACTCGGGCTACATCCGTTATCCCATGGTATTCAGTGCGCTTGTTAAAGACTCCTCGGCGCTCAGTGAACTTGGCTCAGGACCATTTGCCTGCTCCGCGCGCGTCCTGTGGCCGATTCTAACGCGCATGCGCAAGAGGAAGCGCATGTTGGACTCGTTACTATTTACAAAAATGTTAATACCTTGGTCATGTCCACGTCATACAGGGTAACATCAATGAGCTTGGACCACTATGGGTTTTTTTTTTTAAATATAGTACCAGATTGTATTGTCATTCAAGAATGTTTGATCATTCTATATATGAGCTTTTTATAGTCTATATCTAATCAGCTTGCGAATAGTATGTGCCTCTGTATATAGATATAGATGTGCTGTCTATATAGTTAAGTGTATTGGAAGATCAGGTTTGGAGAAAACGTCTACTTGATATGTCTACTTGATACAGAGCTTAATGTATTTGTTAATGCCGTTTTCCTTGCTGTTTTATACAAATATACATGTTTTTATAAATAAAGTAATGATGTTTTTTCGTTAGAAGGTAGAATAAGAAGTTCATGAAGCAGGGGGATGAAGACGTCCAATCGCAGGTCCACAGGTTTGGGAGAGTTGAAAGAGTCGACTCGTATCAGTGAACTGATCCGAATAATCTGACTCTCTGCAAAGATCCGGAATTTGCATCACTATTGGATATGTAAAATTTTCTTTTAGGTGTTTTTATGAATAAAGTAATGATGTTTTGTTTGTTAGAAGGTAGAATAAGAATTTCATGAAACAGGTGGATGAAGAAGAACAATCGCAGGCCCAAAGGTTTGGGAGAGTCGACTGAGTCGACTCGTATCAGTGAACTGATCTGAATAATCTGACTCTCTGAATAGATCCGGAATTTACATCACTATTGGATATGTAAAGTTTTCTTTTAGGTGTTTTTATGAACAAAGTAATGATGTTTTGTTCG